>NC_135411.1:11274976-11574976 GCF_051991245.1 Festucalex cinctus | reverse complement strand
GTGGGTGTAGGTCACCTGGTAACAATTTTGACTCTGTTTGTTGATTCTGCAAAATACTGTCTAGAAAATAACTACCCTTTAGACTTACCTGTTGAATTAAAAGAATTTCAAACCGTCGTTGAATTAAAAGTTAGTCCCTATGTCTTATCCCGAGTCCTTGAGTATATTAATTCTTAGTATTGCCTTTTAGCATTATGCATGTAATCATTTTTACTATTGTGTATGATTATACTATGGAAATCATGTAATAAACCAAAAAAAACAAAAGAAGTCATGTCTGTGTGAATTTATCAATAAATAATCGTTGCATATATCATTTAAATTCATTTTCTGATGATGATGGCTGAGAGGAAGTGTATGGAGAAGCTTTACTACGATGCCTCACACCCGGCCAGTTTTGGTGGTGTAGAGCGTTTACACTTAGGTGTACAGGATGTTACGGGTAAAAAAGTAAATCGTGATCGAGTCAGGGGTTTCTTAATCGAGCAAGATGCCTACACCTTACACAAACCCGCTAGAATCAATTTCCCACGAAACAGGGTTTTTGTCCCAAGGGCGCTGAATCAATTTCAGGCAGACCTCTGCGATATGCAGGCCCTGGCTGGCGTCAACGATGGATTTAAATATTTACTGACCGTCATCGATGTTTTTTCAAAAAAAGCCTACGTACGCATTTTGAAGGATAAGACGGCTCCGCAGGTAGTTAAAGCTTTTGAATCTGTTTTGTCTGAGAGTGGGACGCCTCGAAAAATACAGACCGACGCGGGTAAAGAATTTTTTAACAGACATTTTCAGAACCTGATGAAAAAACACAACATTGTTCATTTTGCTACTGCCAGTGATCTGAAAGCCCAGGTTGTTGAAAGGTTTAATAGGACTTTAAAAACTAGAATGTGGAGATATTTTACGGCCAGAAACACACGCAGGTATATCGACGTCGTACAAGATTTAGTAAGTAGTTATAACGAAAGCTACCATAAAAGTATAAAAATGAAGCCCAATCAAGTTACTGACGGAAATACTCAACAGGTTTTCCAGAATCTATACGGTAATATGCCGATAGAGCAAAGTGGGAAATTAAAAATGCGTTTTAAAACAGGAGATGTGGTGAGGATATCTAAATTAAGAGGAGTGTTTGATAAAAAATACGAGCAGAGCTTTACGGACGAATTGTTTACCATATCTGAATGTCTTCCTCGTTTTCCACCCGTCTACAAACTGAAAGATTATGACGGGGATGTCATAGAAGGATCGTTTTACGAAGGTGAATTACAGAAGGTGAGCGTATCAAAAGACCACACATTCCATATTGAGAAAATCCTTAAAAGGCGCACGGTGAGGGGGCAGAGACAATTCCTCGTTCGTTGGAAGGGATGGCCCTCGAAATTCGATAGCTGGGTCCCCGCTTCTCAGATTGTAGACGTTTAAAAAAGAGTTTCAAATACAACTTGTATCAGAAGCCGGCATGGATCCCTTACACGATGGAGGATTCTACGTTACTCTACCTTCTAACGCTAGTATGGATGTGTATACGGACAACACAATCTCACAGTTCAGAGTGAATTTGGCCCAACACATTGATCTCGAAGGAAGTTGGGAGGTGGCCCTGACTGAGATTTCATACCCTCGTAGTTGGATAAACGTACCCGAAAACCAGACTACTTTCTATATAAAAGATATGACGCTTTCCAAAGCTAAGGATGCAAAGAACTCAGAGACAGCTAGGGGATCTGATAAAAACGAATTTGTAACCCACACCTTAGATATTACATCCGGGGAATATGAAGATCTTGACAAGCTACGAGAGGCGGTTCTGTATATTATAAAAAATAAAATAGGCAACCAAATTTTACTCCATTACGATATTAATATGCGGAAATTTCTTTGGATGTCGTCAACCGGATGTTATAAGATCCGCTTTAATGCACCGTTGGCTTACATACTTGGTATGAAGGAAGGACAATGGTTTACTATAAAACCTAATTGGTTACCTGCCCCGTACCCAGCCGATATAAAGGCGGGTCAATACCATTTATACGTTTATACAGACGTGGTGCAACACCAGACGGTAGGGGATGCCTATGCTCCGTTATTGAGGACTGTTCCGATCGAAGGGAGATACGGGGAGTTTATTTTTAAAACTTTCAACCCTGCTTACTACCTGCCTATTAGTAGGAGACATATTGAAGAAGTAGGAATACAGATTAAGACGGATCAGAATCAGCCGGTTAATTTTAAATACGGAAAGATAATTATTACCCTGCATTTTAAACCGAGGTAAAAAACAATGGTCGTGATGGAGACACACCCTGACCTGTATCGCTTTGTTAATTATTACGAAACCCAAGCAGGAGGGTCGCTTCCGGGTTTTCACGGGGCCCCTGTGCAATATGGGCGAGGTTTGGGCTCCATTTTTTCTAAACTTTTCCGTTTTGTCGTACCTTTAGTCAAAAAAGGTTTTACAGTAGCGAAACCTCACCTGCAGTCGGCGGCTAAAAATATTGCCATGGATGTAGCAGGACGTGCGATGGAAAGAATACAGAGAAGAGAAAATAATCAAGATGGATCCGGGTTAATGGTTTTGGCTCGAAGACCTTCAAGGAGACCGATAGGTCAGAGACTGGTTACTCATAAAAAGCGTAGGCGTGCAGTCAAAAGGAAATCAGTCTCAAGAAGGAAGCGCCGAAGAAGCAACGCCGACATTTTCTCTTAAACAATCTGACGAAAATGGCTCTTTTACATCACAAGTCGCAAGAATGCACTCTGTCGGAATTAGATTTGTTCTCACCCCCAATGACCCAACTTTCGATAGAACAAAGCCAATACGTCGAAATTTCACCCTTATCAGCTTTGACGGAGCAAGGACCCATTGAATTCTTCATACCGGGGGACGGTTCTAAATATATGGATCTCTCGGACACAATGCTTTACCTGCGTTTGCGAGTAACACACAGAGACGGCTCTCATCTGGGCCCCACCGACCACGTAGGCATCATTAACTATCCGTTAAACACAATCTTTACCCAAGTAGATGTTACATTAGGGGATAGACTCATCTCACAATCAAGCGCTACTCACCCTTACAGAGCTATGATTGAAACATTGTTAAACTTTTCAGAGGATTCTCTCAAAAGCCAATTTAGCACAGCCATGTTCTTCAAAGATACACGAGGGCGGATGGATTCAACATCGCTCACGGGCAACGATGTTAATGAAGGGCTGGTTCACAGAGCCCAATTGATTGAGGGGTCCAGGGAATTTCAACTCCTAGGCCCCATTCACTCGGATATTTTCTTTTGTGAGAGATACCTCTTAAATAACGTGGATCTAAGGCTAAAGCTAACAAGAGCCAGCGATGATTTTTGTTTAATGAGTCCCCCCGACGCTGATTGCTCTCTGAAGATAATAGGAGCCACCCTTTTTGTAAAAAAAGTAGCGGTCGCACCGGCCGTTTCTTTGGGTCACGCAGCGGCTCTCCACAAAGACAACGCGCTGTACCCCCTATCGAGGATCAACGTAAAGACTTACTCTATACCCCAGTTATCGAGGATCTGCCATCAAGACAATCTCTTTTTGGGAAATACGCCAAAGTATGTGGTTTTAGCACTCGTCAATCACAGCGCTTTTGTGGGGCGGAAGAATTTAAATCCTTTTAACTTTGCCCACCACAATATTGAATACCTAGCCCTAACTCAAGAAGGGCGGCAGATCCCATCTAAGGCGTTTCAACCCCAATTTAACGCAGGAAACGCAGTGCGCGAGTTTCATAACTTGTTTTCCTCGACGGGGAGGTTTTTAAAAGATTTACCTCTAAGTATAGACCACGAAGACTTTCAACAAGGCTATGCTCTGTTTGCCTTTAATCTAAATCCTAACCAGGACACAGAGGCTTTATCCCCTGTGTCCAGCGGTACACTCAGATTGGAGATGAGATTCAGGACCCCGCTTCCCCATACCGCCACACTTATTGTGTACGCTTGTTACGACTCTATTTTAGAAATTAACTCGAAGAGGGAAGTGTTAATGGACTATTACTGAGGAGATGAACGGAAGGGAATTGGAGAGTTTGATGACACGTTTACAAGGATATTTATTTGGAGGCGTTTACGCTTCGGACGAGTTATCCTCCTTGAAACCCTCGCCCCCCATATACTATATAGTTAATACACACCCCCGCTCTAAACCCGGAGAACATTGGTTGGCTCTCACCTTGGAAAAGGACGACTCTGCATCTTTTTTCGACCCCTTCGGCTTTCCCCCTGATTTTAAATATTACCCACAAAGTATAAAGTCTTTTCTGGAAAAGTATTCTAACCGTATAATTTACCATAATCGCCAGTTACAACACGAACTGTCAGCGGCCTGCGGCCCTCATTGTGTGTACTACCTGAGCCACAGAGGGTGTGGAGAGTCTTACCAGGATGTGATGGACTGCTACACCGACGATGTAATCAAGAATGATGCTATGGTATCTGCTTTTGTTCGGCGACACCGGTTTTTTACCTGCAAACCATGCGGAGGACAAAAATCATGTTCTTTCAACAAATTTAAAAAATGTCATTGTCTGTAACGGATTATGTTTTTCAAATCATTTATTCAATAAAAGCAATTTAAAAGGCAATACAGAGTGATGTGTTTTTCCTTACATAAAATAAGTGTCATATTTAAAACCCCTCCCACTTTATAGTCGAAGCAGTCCGTTTTCTTTTCTTTTTCCCGTTTGAAGATTCCTTAACAATGGGATTAGGTATATATGAGCCGTTTTTTAGACGTCTCAACTCCTCGCGTGCATGTGGGTTAGAAACCGTTGTTTCGGGTATATTGAGTTCTGAGAGGGTGTGTAGAAACTCGCTCCAACCTCTAGGACCTTGCGATGAAACATTCTTGCCGATGAGATGTTTGAGTAAATCAGTCATGTGGGATCCTCTGACGTGATCATCTAAAGATGAATTCGCTGCGAGGAGTCCAACCTCTTTCGTCGGTAGACAGTTTTCTTAAAACATAATCGGCGTTTTTACGGTAACGAGGAGGGATTGTTTGGACGATGTCGAGCCAGGCTTCATTCTCCAAACCCGTCGCTTCATCTGATGGGGATGTGTTTGATGTCTCAGCAGGTAGAGTCAGGTTGATTGGTCGTCGTTCGTTTTCCCCTTGTTTGAGCAACCCTAAATATCGTTGCATCAAGGATTGGTACTTTTTAATTTTCTCATACTGGTCTAGAGAACTATCTTCTAGGACCTCCTTCATTTTAAAATCCAAATTACGCTCCGCCGTCTCTCGAATGGTTGGTTCCGGCCTGCTTAAACGTTCCAGTTGGTGAGGTGAGACAAGAAACATTTTCTGAGCTGTTCTCAAACTCATGTTGGTTAAAGTTTATTTATTTATTAGACCGCCTAAAAGACTTCCGAGGACAGGGGCGAATGCCCCCAACAAGGGTAAGATAAAACCACCCTTTTGAATCAAGACCGCACGTTTTTTCTTCAGACTTTTTTTCTTATCGGCCAATTCTCTGATCACCTTCTTTTGCTTTTTTAGCCTCTTATACTGCGAAGGACTCAGCGGTATGTGACCTTTTAAGAGATTTAGAGCAATCTCGCAGAGAGCTTTCACCAAGCTACCGGGACCGCGCAAAAGTATGTCTTTACGTTTCTTGGGCTTGGCGTGAAACAAAGTTTTGAGCAGCGGAGCATTTCTTTTTAAAAGCTTCGACATCTTATTAAGTCTTGGGTATGTAGACGGTAGGCCACTGATGAGCTAGTAAGCCCGTCCTCAGTCTATATTGATCTGGACATGTCGGGGTTAAATCCACTAATAAATACCCGTGAGCGTCTTTGGTAGCGTCTTCAAAGCTTTCCAAAAAATACTTTTTCTTTGAGGGAAATATCTGATTAGCCAAAACACTCGTTTGTAATTTATCACGCGGGTTTTTAAACAACACCATATAATTACTGTTGAGGCTGATTGTCCGGCTGTATTTACCTTGATGAAAAATGTTCTGCGTTAACATGATGACGCTCATATTCCTATGATGTCTATATTGGGTAAAAATTCTTACCACCTCAGGGTGGTCCGACGCCTGAAAGATGACGTCGTCCAGAATAACCAAATGACTTTGACGCGCTGGAAACAAACTTTCATCCTCAAAAGAATCAGGGAGACCTTTCACAAAGTTAATATTTTTATTCAGCTTTTGAAGTTCCTCGTACAGAGGTTGAAAAGAAGTGTAGATCCATACAACATTGTCAGGAAGACTTTTCATAACATGGTTACAATTTTCCAAGATACTTTTTACAAAATATGTTTTTCCACACCCGCTTGGTCCAGATATTAAACAAGAAAAGGGGGGTTGAAGCCTCGGATCAAAATCAACTTGATTTAACTCCATTTCACAAAACACACTAATAACCGAAAGGCAGGGTGCGTCCGTGGGGGATAAGACGTCTCTTGTCATATACTACCCTGAACTTTTTCATGAATGACATGTTTTTTAGGTGAAAACCCTTTTTGTTACGCACGATAGTGTGTTGAGGCGTTTCAATCGTTCTGGTTTGTGTGCCTGATGAGTCAATGTACCCTTCGACTAAATTCTTGATGCTGTCAAAATTGACGCGTTTGCAAGTGTCATGGGTCTGTGTGATACCTTTTACCTTCATTACCGTTTTCATGCTGTTCCTAGTTTGGTAGGCGTAACTTTTAGGACCCGCTGAAACAAACTCCTGAATGCTATCTCCTCCCAACTCGTCAGTCAAATCCCCCAAATAGTCACCTAATTCCAAAGGACTTTCGCCGTCTTTGACTACATAGACGAGGCTGTCCGTGTCGGTGTACAAAACACTCGTCTGCAGTCGCTCCAAATATGCGTACATTTTTAGACGTGCATAAGCCGTGGTCATGCATGCTGCAAAGATGTTAGCGGTTTTGGAGGGGGGGACGTTGCAACGTCTGTGGTAGCTGTACTGCACGATCGACCTTTGATCGTTGAGGAAGTGAAAGGCTTTGATCTCGTACACCCCCGAAAATAACAATTCAAAGAAGCGTTCTGTGCTGCTTACAATCTCTGTTTTATCCAAATTATCACGCTGTCCCAATTTGCCCCAAAAGTTGTTGAGGCATAATTTAGACACCTGCCTCTTACCCGCATTCACATTTATTTTTGAGGGGTCTAGTCTAATACCTTGGTGAGTCTCATAGTTTTCGATGTACTTTTCCCTACCTGCCTGATCAACGACGTAGGAAGGATACCCCGAGGCCTCTTGCTTCCCTTTAAGGAATGTATCGATGTATGCTTTGAAGACGTCGCTACTCGACGAGTCAAAATGCCACACCTCCGTAATTTGTGATACGGTGTAGCCCAGCTCGAGAGCCTTGTTGAATTCAGGCGTAACCCAAACATCGGTTAAGGCTCTCTCGTCATCGTTATGCGAACACGAACTTTCTTGATTGTTAAGTTCTGCGCACGTGCGACAAAGTGTAAACACCAGTTTACCTCTTGCCGTTTTGTAGGGCAGCAGGGGGAAATAGAGGCCTCGTGGAGGGTTGACTTTAGCTCTGATGAACCCGAAATACTTTTGGGGGTCATCGAAATTGTCGTGAATGATGGTAGGATGTCCTAACGGATAGGCACATGTGCTGTTGACAAAAGGATAAAGCGATGTAACATCGACGTACATTACACGTTCACCGGGGGCAGCCGTATAATGTAACACGAAGGCATTCGTTCTCCCTCCAAAAAGAGCTTTACGTGGTATAAGAGGCTCAGGGAATTTTGAATTGCGCAAGAACTCTCTTATATCCGGATTTGACTTTTTTAACCGCAGCCACTCATGCTCCCACATCAACACAAGCTGTACACCGTGCTTGACTTTTAGATCCTGTATTTTCTTTTTAACCCTGTCAAACTTTTCTTGAAACGGTCGTTTACTCATAGGACACTTTTGAGTAGGATCGTAACATTCACGGCATCCGTGATAGAAACATCCGAGATATTCCCATACATATTTTACGCCGTCTATCAAAGCGTACCCGTCTACATAGTACTGCCCGATCTTGACCTCCCCCTTGTTTAAGGCGTGAATAATAGGTATTTTTTGGCTGTGCGCCACCCACATTAGGTATTGGATCGAGTCGCGTGAGAATGATTTGGATTGTTGTATGTAATTATCGGTCGGCGTAATAGCCAATGTTTTAGGTGTTAGGAAATTGTTCCGGAACACCTTCATGCAGGAGGAGGCGATAGTTACAGAATTGAACGGGTCTGTACCAGTCGCATTAAGAAACTCCTCTCTAAATTTCTCACAAGCTGTCGCCAAAATATTCACATCATTTCTGCAGTACATTAGAGCTTCCTGAGCAAAATTGAAGGTTCCCTTACACGCTACCTCGTACCATTCAAAAAACTTTGTACGATGGACCGTCGACATACGCTCTACCCCATAATATTTTGGATCAGGGTAGGGACCGATGTAATTTAAATGGTCTAGAGAGCTAAAGCCATGGGGGAAATACCCTTTAGTTTGATCGATGAAACCTAGAGCTTTAGGCAAGGAGCTGAGGGGCATCGTGAGGAAGGACAAGGAGTCGATGTACCCCAGTTTGTAGTCCGTATCTGAGAAACAAATGACTTTGCTCCCTTGCATAATGACGCTGACATTAACCCCCATGTCTACCATTTTGTTTAGAATGATGTAAGCGTCAAAACCTTTGGCGTTGTGAGCGATTAGTTTAGACTGTTCAAAACGAGGGTTCCTGACATAATCAAGAAATTGTTCGACGCAATCAAGACCTAAACGTTTCAAAATAAGAAATACTTACGCCGGATTCCTGGCACAACATCGCCATCTTGTGACGCTGAATAATAATACAGTTGAATTTCATCCAACAACGCTTCTAATTCTGTAAAAATTCAAATTTAAAATAAGAAAATACGAACTCATTCACTCATTCCAAAAAAAAAATAAAATAAATAAAATAAAAAAAACTCTCCTAACTCTATAAAATTAAAATAAATGTAAAACAAAAATATATATTGATACAGACTTATTCCAAAATCTCTCATAACTTAAAAATAAAATAAACGCTATAAGTATAAAAATAAAGGCATGCATCATTCCATTAAATAAATAAATCACTCACTAAGATGCTTGCTTTTCCAGAAGCTTCATTAAGATGTAGGGTTTTTTTATTTCATAGCAAAAACATTAATAGAAGTGAATATAAGTGCCACATTTGTATGAGTATATATATATACTCATATATAGATAATATCAAGAGTTAATTACCTTGATTCATCTTGGAAGCTCAGAGCCGATACCTCTTGAGAATTTTTCAGAGAAGTGAGTGTGGCATTGCGAAGGCCTCATATTTATACATAGAGGAGGGTGTGCAAAACGCAATTTAAAATCCATAAATTTCTATTAGACCCTCAGAAATGACCCTCACAATTAGTTGCGTGTCCGTTCTTCTTCAGCCTAATTTAATTTTATGACCAGCAACCCCTCTGTTCTCACAGGGGGTGAGGAGACCTGCTCACCATTTTCCTTTTGTAAAATTGATACTGATATAAATGTAACCGTCAGAGTACATGCTTATTTTTGTAATATATTTTAGGAAGCGTTGTCTTTCAAACTAACAACATTATAGCCATCGTTTACCTCACACTTCTTCAGCCACCCCCCGTCTGTCCTCACACTTCTTTGACCCTCATACAGCCATACATGCGCGTACGCGCACACAAGCACAGACATACATTTGACCTCCCCGTGAATCTTTGACTGCCTCTGCTTCCCCCTACTCACAGGAATATTGAACAATCGCCTTTCTCATACCAAAAATGGCCCCTCGTAATTAGCTGCGTATCCGTTCTTCTTCAGCCTAATTTAATTTTATGACCAGCAACCCCTCTGTTCTCACAGGGGGTGAGGAGACCTGCTCACCATTTTCCTTTTGTAAAATTGATACTGATATAAATGTAACCGTCAGAGTACATGCTTATTTTTGTAATATATTTTAGGAAGCGTTGTCTTTCAAACTAACAACATTATAGCCATCGTTTACCTCACACTTCTTCAGCCGCCCGTCTGTCCTCACACTTCTTTGACCCTCATGCAGCCATACATGCGCGTACGCGCACACAAGCACAGACATACATTTGACCTCCCCGTGAATCTTTGACTGCCTCTGCTTCCCCCTACTCACAGGAATATTGAACAAAAATGTCAGATAGTAACTATATCAGTAAGGGGAAATTATATAGTTTTATCCGTTTATTTTCAGATTCAACCCCAGCAGTCACGAACGACTCTTACAACATTTTTACATATAATGTATAACTTCATATTTTTTAATTTCATAATACCAACCACCGTATCACAGTTTAACCTTACCTTATACTTCTTGTTACAACCTCTAAAAATACAATCTTTGAGCCGTGTTTGTGCATACTTTTCCCCCTTGACCATAATAGAAATGGCTAGTACTTTTCCCCCGGCGGTTTTACCCATACTAAACCACTCCCTCCGATCACGTCATTCAATCTCATTATTATTCATTATTCACTCAATCGAGGGGGGCGTGCACCGGATCCGGAAGTTAACCAAACAATTAGCATTTGAACCCGGGTCAGCCATGATATCTGCAAAAACAGGTAGGAACACCACCTACACATCATCCATCTTCATTAAGGGGTCATTAATCTTCATTAAATGACATCAGGAAGTCATTAAGGGTCATTCATCTTCATTATATAACACCTGGAAGTCATTAAAGGTCATTCATCTTCATTAAACGACATCCGGAAGTCATTAAAGGTCATTCATCTTCATTATACGACATCCGGAAGTCATTAAAGGTCATTCATCCTCATTAAACGACATCCGGAAGTCATTAAAGGTCATTACCCCTCATTAAATGACATCTGGAAGTCATTAAAGGTCATTAACCCTCATTAAATGACATCTGGAAGTCATTAAAGGGTCATTAATCTTCATTAAATGACATCAGGAAGTCATTAAGGGTCATTAATCTTCATTAAATGACATCAGGAAGTCATTAGGGGTCATTAATCTTCATTAAATGACATCAGGAAGTCATTAAGGGTCATTAACCCTCATTACATGACATCAGGAAGTCATTAAAGGTCATTAACCCTCATTATATGACATCTGGAAGTCATTAAAGGGTCATTAATCTTCATTAGGGAGGGGTCATGACCCATACATGACCCCCCTAATCTAATTAAGAATGTCATCCATCAAATTTTGACAGAAGCGGCCTTGTAATATTCTCTCTCATAACAATAATAATAATAACATAACAGTGATGTCGTGTACAAAAGCACAATATTGTGCTTTTTTTTTTTTTTTTTTAGTATGAGCTCATTTGTTTTTTTACAATATTGTAACCTTTTTTAAATATGGCCAACCTCCCCACATTATTGTGATAATTATCGTATCGTGAGCTTCATATCGTGATAATATCGTATCATGACGTTTGGTTATCGTTACATCCCTAGTATCGATAGTATCACGATATAGCGATAATTGATAAATCCCAATACGATTTAATCACAGTATCATACCATTGAAACAGCAATTATGTCACAATTGTTATACGCCACACCAGTATTTTCCAATGATACCGATGGTATCACGATGCAGGTGCACTAATGTGCCTCAAGGCTTCCCGATAAGAATGTATGGTGTCCCTTGAGGGCCATTTTCTGGTTACTAAATGTAATTACGATTCCGAATAAAAAAAAACCGTGTTGCTCGCACACAAGTCCTGCAGGTTCTTCTTCCTTCGAACTATAGTAAGAAGACATCTTTTTTTTTTTACATGTTACAATCTGAACGATTTCTGGAAAAGCATTTTTTCAAAGTCCCGGTTCCACTCGATTCCCGATGCCCAACATATGAGGTTGGGAATGTTGGTGGTCAGACAGAGCAGCGTTGTGCCAACCTGCTTTGTCGGCAAATATGTGCAGCGTTAGCGCACCAGTGGTCAACCAGGATTGGAAAAAATATAAGAACTTTTCAAGTAGCCTTTTTTTTTTCTTTTTTTTTTTTCGTCCAAATGTAGACAACACACAAAAAAAGACATGAAAGCAAAAAGTTTTAAATAGTTGTTTACTGTAATGACTTTTCCATTGTCGCTGCTATTGTGTAAAATGTGTGTAATTAGCAGCGCACGGCAATAAAACATGCTGTCGCTACGAGCGCAGCCAAAATAAGACTAAGCTTTTTTTCTTTCTTTTATTTATATAAAAAGCATTTCAACAGCCCGCGGTGGCTAAGCGAGGGGTGGAAAAGCCACAGCTCGAAGGAATGAGTCCAGGCAAGCGCTGGCGTCGCAAAACCTGCTGGGAAATGGAGTTCAAGTTTACATGAACGCATGGCTAGCATGACTAGCATGTATGTGTTTTTATAAACATCAAATACATTATCGTCTTCAAAAATCCAAATGTACTTTTTTTGTAAACATTTGAGACATTTACTTCTTCGGTGAAAACAACATAAGCATTTGATAAACATCAAAGACAAATTTTGATTGTTAAAAGAACTTAGCAAGTTAGCATAGATATGTTTGTCAACATCAATGACAATTTAGTGTTCAGCTGACCTAGCTCAACTTTGAGAGAAATTTTCGTACATGTTTTCATAACCATCAAGAACAATGTAGTGTGAACGTAGTGTATGCATTTTTCGTAAAATGACATCAAAGACGCCTTAGCATTTACTACAAATAGTGACTGCAAACCTTGGGGGTTATTTTTGAATCCACAATGGCAAGTTCACAATCGGTAATTCATGTACATTTCGAAGACAACTTTGGGTCTGCAATGAATTCAAATAACTTCTTTTTATGAATATCAAAGACATTTTTGAATTGTCAATTAGCCTTACATGAGTTTTTGTTAACAGCAGAGACCGTTCAATATTCTGTAGACATCAAACACCTTAGTTGAAAAAAAACTTTTTTGTAAACATTGAAGCCAATTCTGATTCTTCAATGAATCTAATGTACTTTTTTTTATATATATAAATATCAAAGACAATTTGCATGTTTTCATAAACATCAAATACAAAGAATAAATTCATTTTAACAAACTTCAAAGTCAATTTAGTGAGTGAATTTTAATCTAACATTTGTTTCCACAAATCTCAAAGACATTTCGGAGTCTACAATTGATCTAATGTATGTCTTTTTGCTAACATCAAAGACACCCTAGGATTTAATTAACCTTGCATACTTTTTCATAAACCTATGCAACAATTTTGAGTGTGAACCTAACAAATATACTTTACAAGTTTTATAAACATCAATGACATCTTTTTTCAAGTTGACATCAAAGACACCCTAGGATTTATTGAACCTTGCATACTTTTTTTATAAACCTATACAACAATGTTGAGTCTGAACCTAACAAATATACTGTACAAGTTTTTATAAACATCAATGACAATTTTTGACATATTTTTTCCAACTTGACATCAAAGACACCCTAGGATTTATTGAACCTTGCATACTTTTTTATAAACCTATACAACAATGTTGAGTGTGAACCTAACAAATATACTGAATGCATTTTTCTAAACATCAATGACCATTTTTGACATCTTTTTTTTTTTCGACTTGACATCAAAGTCGTTCTCTGGTGTGATTTTTGGGGGCAAGTGAAACTTTGGGTAACCTTCAACGGAAAAAAAGTTTCCAACGTGTACACGACGGCTGTCAAGATTGGGAATGGTGGGAATTGTGTGACTGAATGCATTTTTCCATTTCCAAGTGTTGATAGTAAGAAGAACATCAAGGAGACATCAACGACACATCTGTTTTGCATTTTCTTCACTCGGATTTGAACGCCACCGAACCTTTCGTGTTCGCCGATGACTTAATCGTTTACCTTCTTCTCAATCACCTTTGTTCCCTAATTTCTTGCCCTCTTTTCTCTCTATCTGTCTTTTTTTTTTTTTGGGGGGGGGGGGGGGGGGGGTGCTTGGTATTTTTCCGTACTTTTCCACTAGGCCCAAGGCAGCCTGAAGATCATCTGGTTCCTCTTGCGCCTGCGGTCGCAACAGTGAGGCGGCCACATCAAAGCGGGCTGTCAGAGAGCCCGCAGAAGACGGCGACGACCGTGAAGAAGTCCAAGAGGAGGAGGGAAAAATTCTGGTGCCTCTCACACGCGCGCGCGCACGCACACGCCAGTAAGATGTCTGCATTGGTGGAAAGTGTGGAAGAAAAGATGGCTCCCATGTTTGGTTTTGGCGTAGGTAGATATGTTTGGGAAGACAAATTCATTTTGATATCCATGAAAAAGTGTTTGCGTCATCAGAAACTAAATTGTCTTTGATATAAAAAAAAAAAAAAAAAAAGAAGGAAAAAAAAAGGATCATTTAACACTCTAAATTCGTTTTCGTGTTCATTGAAAAAGTAGATCAGGTTCACTGAAGACTCTAAAACGCCTTTGATGTTTACGAAAAGGTACATTAGGTTAACAGAATACACTAGATTGTCTTTGATGGTTACAAAAAAAAAAATTAAATTAATTAGAATTTGCATTAAATGTATGTTTTTTTTTTAAAGAAACAGTTCTGGACCAGCAAAAAATATAACACATGCATTTAAATGATACATGTAATATGTGTCTAAACAGAAAAATGTATTTAAAAAAATAAAAGTAACTGTAAAAATTTAGAAATAATTAAAATAATCCAAAAATTAAATAAAAAAACAAAAACAAAATAAAATTCACGGTAAAAATGTATAAATAATTAAAATGATTAAAAATGTAAATAAAAAAATACAAAGTAAAATTAACTGTAAAAATTTATAAATAATTAAAATGATCAAAAATTTAAATGAAAAAAAAATATAAAATAAAATTAACTGTAAAAATGTATAAATAATTAAAATGATCAAAAATTTAAATAAAAAAATAAGCAACTAAAAAGTGTTAGTGTAGACAAAAAGTGCATAAAGGAATACTTTAATTACACAAACAAATTATATTAATAAAGTGAAATTGACGGACAAATGTCAAAATTAAAAGTGAATAAATACAGAAATAATAACAATAATTATTAATAATAAAAAAATATATACATGTAAAAAGAATGTATATGGTCAGCTACAAAAGTAACAAGCCACCCACTTGACATTAATAAATGAACTTAAAGAGAATAACATTTCATATTTGATATTGTAACCCTTACTTGCAACAACTGCATCAAGCCTGTGACGCATTAAGCTCACTCGACTGTTGCATACGACTTTCAGTTCTTGCTCGTTTCCGATGATGCTCTAAATTTTGATCTGAAACAAAAAAATGTCTTCCGTATACAACAAAGACAACGGAATTAAACTTTGACGTTCCAATACTTTTGGAGACGAGTAGAACTATGATTTTTTTTTCCCCAAAAATACTTTGCTGACCTACTACTGTACGTAATGTGACTGTACTGTATTGGGAGAGCAAAATGAAAGCCTGAGTGGAGGTAACGAATGAGATGTGGGGTCATGAGAAAGACGCGCACACAAACATCAAGAGAGGCAGATCAAATGTTTTCGGGGGCGTGCTGGTATGTTTTGAAATGTGACCTTACAGCAATTAAACTGTCAAGCTCCAACAAAAAAAAAAAAAAAAAAAAAAGAAGATGATGCGTGAGCGTACCTGCCGCTCAGCGCTGCTCTTTGTGCCCGCCCGTTCGGTCGTTATATTAGGAACAGATGAAAGCTATGCGGGCCCCACGGGGGCCAAATGTTTCGTCACTTCCAAAAGCTGCCAAGAAACGTTTCTCCTCCTGATACAATAAACAGTTGCAGGACGGGCTGTTTTTTTCACACGCCTCCTTTCCGGATGAAAAAAAAAAGATGCGACGGGCTGACGAGTCGAAATTGTCTTTGATGTTTACAAAAATGTTCGCGACAGTGAAGACTAAATCCTATTCAGTGTTTACAAAAACGTGTACGTTTGGTTCATTGAGGAGTCTAAATAATCTGTGTTGTTTATGAAACAATATGTTGGGGTTAGTGATGACTTAACTCTTTGACTGCCAAAAACGTTTAATAACGATCAGTAAAATCACGACGTATGCCGCCATAAACGTTAAATGACGTCAACTAAGTTTTTAAAAAAAAATAATAATTTTTTTTTCTCAGTGCAGCGTCTAAGTGCAGTGCTGCCTGGTCAATGGGTTGTGGAATCAAAAACACCCACTAACTATGGCCAGCAGATGGAAGCATTGTATCTCTTTTCAAAGTTGTTGTTTTTTTGATAACGTGTGGCAGTAAAAGAGTTAAATGTCTTTGATGTTTACGAAAAACGTACATTAGCTAACAAGACTAGATTTTATTCGGTGTCAAAGAAAATCTAGTGTGTCAATGTCATGGAACTCTTATTGATGTTTACAAAAAGGTGCGTTGGGTTTATTGAAGACTAAATATAATTGATGGTCATGAAAATACACAATTGTCTTTGATTGATTTTTACAAGCAAGTGTAAAGGGAAAAAGAGCACATTAAGCTCCTCAAAGACTAAATTGTCTTTGATGTTTCCAAAATGTTACGTCTATTGATGACATTTTGTTTTTTTTCCTTCTTCTCATGTTTACAATAAAGTATGTTAGGCTCAAAACTAAGTTATTGTTGATTTTTATGTTTATGAAAATATGTTTATTGAATACTCTAAGTTGTCTTTGATGTTAATAAAAATGTGCGCTGTCAATTGTACAGTATTTGATGATTCCTGAAAAGTCTTAGCTTCATTTTCATTGAAGGCTAAAATTAGGTTGTTGTTTTTTTTTTAAGTATGTTTACAGACATTCATTTCAGTAAACACTAAATTGGATTCAATTTTTGCCAAAATTGTCTCTAATGTTTAAAAAGAAGTTGTTGGTTGACTGGAAATGAAATTGTCTTTGATGTTTGTGACAGAGTGCTGGGATCAATCTGGTTATTGAAGAGATTTAAAGTGTCTTTGATGTTAGGTTTATTGCAGGCTCTTGATTTTATTTGTGGTTTATGAAAATAGTATGTCTGCATCTTTTTTTAAGGCAGCTTCACTAAAAACGCTAAAAATTGTCTCATGTTTATGATAAAGTTTGTTAAGTTAATTGAAGACCATTATGTGTCTTTGAAGTATGAAGTATGTTAGGTTGATTGAAGACGGTAACTTGTCTTTGAGGTCTATGAGAACGCGCATTAGGTTCATTGATGGTTCTGAATTGTCCTTGAGGATTTTGCAAAAGTATGTTAGGTTCATTGAAGACTGTAAATTGTCTTTGATATTTATATTTAAAAAAAATGTATAGGTTAATATTATAGTCAATGATCTTTTCCATTTATGAATGTATTTTCCAGTGAAAACTTTTAGATTATCTTTGATATTTACAAGGAAAGGTATGCTAGTTTCATTGAGGACTACAGTGTCACTAAAGTAAAAAAAAAAATGTTAGTCTCATCAACTGTCTTTGATTTGGATGAAAACGTACACTAGGTTTGCTGTATGTTCAGTACATTGAAGACTTTGATGTTAACTTTGATGTTCACTGAAGAAAAAAAGATGTTAACTCATTCACTCCCAGCCGTTTTCACTGAAGCAACCCCGTTCCCTGTTTTACTGGGTTTGGACTGATTTTTGCAAGGCCCACAGAATATTGTGTTCTACTGCTATAAAAACATGGAACCTATCAAAAGAAAGTTGAGAGTCAATTCTTTCATCAGGAAAAAAAAAAAAGTATATTTGTAACTGTTTCTGTTTTGCAGAATTAGCATTAGAATATAGCTCAGTTTCATCATTATTCACAAATGTGTTGTTGAAAACATTGGGGGAAAGAGCTTGTTGCAACGTGGCCTGGTTGATCTCTTATACTCTGCTGCCACTTGATGGTCGAATTTTGTAATAACTACCATTGCTTTAAGCGACCTCTTCAGGTCAGAGGCTGTATCAAAGCCTCAAACCCTGCTCTAGCAAAAAACAAAACAAAAACAAAAAAACGTATAAATACGTCTTTGGGAGCAAATTAGTTAATGTAGCCATCGAAGACTCTGAATCATCTCATGCGTCTTTGAGCCGTCATGTTCTTGTGTATGTTTGTTTTCAAATGAAAACAGCGTAAACGTTCGCTAGCATGGACGATCGCAATCTGCCGAGCGGGTTTCGCAGTCGGCTCGCTCGCGCGCGTTTCCCGGCGGCATCTCGCAGGGCGGCGCAGCATCAGCTCGCTTGTTCGCCGAGCTGCAAGCGCGCTCGACGCGGAAGGAGCCGAGGCCACGAAAGCCACAAGAATCCCGACCGCGTCGCCGCAGTCCGCTCCGCTTTTAGACGCCTCAAAGAGTTGCGCTGCGTCATGGATTTCTATGAATGTGAAGGACTTGACATCTTTGAATGCGTGTCCGTGACCGCTTGCGACGTTTAAGATGCAGCTCACTCGTTTTGTTTCAAAAAAAAAGAAAAGAAAAAAAGCGGCCACTGGACACTTTGATCGTGTTGTCGTCTGCAGCGTATTTCACGCACACTCGCCACAAAAATGATTCCAAGTTAGCTTTATGGAAGCATCGAAATTGTCTTTGACGGAGCTAACATGTATTTTGTAAACATCAAAGTCTGCACTGTATTTGATGTTTGTGGGAAAACAATGATGTAAGTGTCATTCGAGACTTAATTGAAAACAAAATTGTCTTTGATGACTATAAAAGTTTATTAGCTTCATTGATTCTAAATTGCTTTTGACGTTTGTGGGAAAAAAAAAAAGCGTTAGTGTCACTTGACTACTCTTTTTTTTTTTTTATTACAAATAAGTACAGCATGAAAATGCAAATGTTTGTCATTAAAGACATAATTGACTTCAAATTACACAGAAAACAAATGTTAGCTTTATTGAAGACTCAAAAATTATTTGATTGTTTACAAAAAAAAGTTAAATTCAACTCAAATTTCTTCTTGCTTTATTTTTTATTTGTTTATAAACACAAAATGTGGTCTCAGCCATTTTAGGAGTAGTTATTTTGTTAACTTTTGTAATTCTAATAATCTTAAAATTAGCCCTTAGCTAACTTTATAAATTAAAGGGATACTGTACTTTACTTATTTAGCCATTTTTGGCAGTCAAACATTAATATTTTGCCTATAATAAATTTGATATTTTCATTATTTTTCATGTACAATTAGTACCTTTAAAAACACATTTCGCAACTTGCTGTCGACTGAAAATGACATCACGAGGGCTCAGGTAACCAATCACAGCTCAGCTTGTGAATGTCACATGACCAAACCTCGAAAAGAGGTGAGCTGTGATTGGTTACCTGAGCCCTTGTGATGTCATTTTCAGTCGACAGCAAGTTGCAAAATGTGTTTTTAACGGTACTAATTGTTTGTGAAAAATAATAAAAATATCAAATTAATTATAGACAAAATATTAACTTTTTATTGCTATAATGGGCTAAATAAATAAGTGAAATATCTCTTTAACATTGTTACTGTCTGATTGTATTTCAAAATTGTTCTGTTTGTCTGACATTTGATTTCTTTGTCCAGTACTTTGTATTTGTTTGTTTGTTTCAAAAGTGCTCGCTAATGAAAGGCTGGAAAAACTTCTTTGATGTGCATCAAAACATTTACTTGTATTTGGTCGACTGAACCAAATGATCAGCCCAAGGCGGCGACGTTCCGCCAGTCCGTGTTGGTGTCATTAATAGAAAACAGCAACATGGAAAAATTTGCGCTCCTCCAAGTGAAGATGACAACCGCACTCGCCCCCACCCTTCAAAAAAAAACGTTTCTTGAGTGTCATCTTCATGCATTTTCTTTTTCTTCTTCTAATTTTTCCATGCCATCAATCCCGCCCACTTGGGCACTTTTGGCAGTGCCGATTGGTCACGTGACGACGCGCTGGCCGCTTTTATTGGGCGAACGGGAGGAACCCTCGTTGCACATGGGACACACGTTTAAGCCACGAAACGTTTTTGGCCGCGGCCGCGCCATCCGTCTTCTCTCATCCGCCTCCTGGATCTCATTTAGCCTCGGCAGATGGCGGCCATGTTGGACTTGGAAGGACGGCCGTGCCGTTTGACGCGCAACGCTTTGGCTGCCGACTTTCAGAAGAAGAAGAAACAAATGTGGATGTTGTGTTGGACAAAATGGGGGTCAAGTGGCGTACCAAACCGACATCATCAGTCTAGTATGTGTTTTATCATGCAAAAAGCACTCGGACAACATTAGGTTCAGTAAAGTTAATCCTTTTTGATGTTTGTGAAAACATTTGGTTCACAGTTTTTAAACGCATTAAAGTTATTAAAGTATTTAAAGTGTATTTGACAAAAATTGCACGTTTAGCTGAGTGATGGCTCCAAATTGTCTTTGATGTTTACAAGAACCATGTTAGTGTCATGGGGCCGCATGCGCCAGAGTTCATGACCTGTTTTGTGCCTGTTTAGGTACTGATGAAACAAGTGTCTGTTTACAAAACGTGATGTTCGTGATGTCAACCTTTAATCCTTTAGGGGAAGTTTGGACATATGTGACATTTACGATTCACTGTCTGCAGGTGCAGTCTGAGAAACGTGTTTGTTGCTGGATTATTAAAGACTGTCTGACTGGGATCAGTTAGCTTCATTAAAAATGTCAGTGAACCTCTAAATTGTTTGTTTCCAAAATTGTTCAAAATATTTTATGTTTACAAAAAAATAGTTAATTTAAGAAGCTAAAATGTCTTTAATGTTTACAAAATGTGTATGTGAAGTTCAATAAAGGCTCGAATTGTCGTTGATGTTGACAAAAACATGTACATTAGTTCAATTCAAGACGCTGAAGTGTCTAAAAATTTGCAGAACTCATGAATTTTTAAGATGGGGAAAAAAAAGATTATTTTACAAAACAAGTGATAATTTCAAATGAATAAAGTTGCAATATAATTTTTTAAAGATTGTTGTATTTTTTTTTTTTATTAAAAAATAAATAAATAAATTATGTACCGGTAGTAATTTTTGCAAGAATAATGTACTGTTTTAAAAAGAAACAAAAATGTTTTGGTTGTGAAAACAGGGTCATATTTTTGAGAAAAAGGTGGCAATCTGAAGAGAGAGAAAAAAAGTTTGAAATTAAATTCATGAAAATAAGAAAAAAAATTGAATAAAAATTAAAAAATTGTACCTACATGCAATATTTACTTTTACAAAAATAACGTTTTATTTTACATGAGAAAGGTCATTCTTTTCAAGAAACATAATTGTAGTTTTCAAGAAAAAACTGTAATACAAGAATAAAATCTTTTTTTTTTTTTCCCAAGAAAAAAAGTTGCAGGGAATCTTTTTTCCATCATCACTATTGGTTGTCCAATTGAAGCTCAAATGAGTTTTTTTTTTATATATATATAAATTTTACAGCGATGAACTTCTTCCACTATTACACTTACACTTACATTTGAAGTAACATTTGTCGGTTTTTGGATGGCCACAGTCGGACCCACAGATCATTTCGATTTGCATTGCTTCTTCTGGGGAAAATGTGCTGGCAGTTGAGCTCGACGATTTGTTTTGTAGATCCATGCTGGCATTTGTGGCCTGTTGGGCCTTTCGCAACAAACATGTTTAAATAGTCTTCCTGACTGAGTGGGAATTTTTTTTTTTTTTTTTTTTTTTTTTTGCTGAGGGCGCCGGGCCGCTCCCTCCTCATTGGGTCGGCCTTTCGCGATGACACAAAGTTCCTCGGGGAGCCGTCACCAGAAGCAAACACAAAACAGACGCAGGCGCAACTTGGCTTTCATCAAGGAACACACAAACAACATCGGCTCCAGTGTTTAGAAAAACACGTCAACTATGTTGGCTGCGGCCAACGTGCCAAAGTTGAGCAAAAGTACATTTGCTTTGGTGAAGTTTTTTTTTTTTTGTTTCAACAAGTTAATTGAAAATGCAAAACTCACTTTGATGCTTTTCAAACATGTTGCAATCAATGAAGTCTGAATTCTCTTTGATGTTCATGACAATGCCACAGTGACCATTAAAAAAAAGTAACTATAGTGATTACTTTTTTAAAATGTAATTTAGATAATCTGGTTTTAAAAGTAACGAACTGATTAATTGATTTTAAAAGTAACTAAATTAGATTAAAAGTTACTTTAAATTGCATTCAGCAGTGTTGTTAACCCCCAACAACTGGCAGGTTGGTACTTTTATTGACCAGATTTGGGTTATTTTTCACACAGCAGTTTTAACGGGGAAGTCAACCCAAATATTTTTTTTACAAAAGTATGTTGTATGGGGGCACACAGTCTGAACACGACGTTGTGATTAACTCATTTGCTCCCAATAACGTGTAAATCCGTTTTTTTTTATGTTCTAAGTGTCCCAAAGACGTATTTATATGTGTTTTTGTTTTGTTTTTATGCTAGAGCATACAGAAGGCTTTGATGTAGCCTCTCAACTGCAAAGAACGGTTGCAGAAATGGTAGTTATTACACAAACGGCCAGCAGGTGGCAGCAGAGCAAACCAGGGCCATCTAGAAAAAAAGCTCAATTACAATTTTAAATAGATTTGTGAAAACTGATGAAACTTAGCTCTCTTCTAATGTTAATTGCTGCAAAACGGAATCAGATAGAAACATACTTTTTTTCCTGATGAAAGAAGAGACTTTAATCTTTCTTTTGATATGTTCCATGTTTTTATAGCAATTGAACACAATATTCTGTGGGCCTTGCAAAATCAGTCCAAATCCAGTAAAACAACACAATATTGTGTTTTTGTATATTACAGCAATACATGTAAACAACCTACAATCTCTATTAACACTTAATATTGCATTATTAAACATAGAAGGGCCAAAACATGCCTTCTGAAAATGAAACTGTACTAAAAAACTAGCCACCAGAGGGTGCTAGAACTGCGCAAATTGAAACCAACATGACATTTTTGACAGATTTTCTACTTTTAACATTGTGACATGACGGCGACGATATATTGTGGCAGTTTTAATACCGCGATATCACCATATTGTCGTTATCGTTACATCCCTAGTTGTAAATAAGGAGTTCCGAGGACGCTGGCGCGCAAGACTACCGTACGGCAAGTGAGGAGAGACATTCTACAACAGGGGTGTCCAAACTACGGCCCGGGGGCCATTTGTGGTCCTCCATCCATTTTTTAGTGGCCCGCGACATTATGCTAAAATTGGCATTTGACTCAGTTCAATTAAAATAAAAACAAAGATGTTTGGAGATGGTCAAATTAAGAAGGGAGCGTGTCAAAAAACACAGGTGCTATTAAACGTTATTTTAGTTAACTAAAAACAAAAAAATTAAAATTCAAAGAACAATTTCGTTAATGAAATAAAATAAAAACGAAGATGCTTTTTAAAAAAGAAAACTAACTGAAACTACATTTTATGTTTACAAAACTAACTAAAACTAACTATAATTATAACAAACATGTCATTCGCTTTAGTCTTTGGTAATTAATTTTAATGCACCAGACTTTGGAGATGATTTTAAATGTGATTTTTAGTGGATTTATTTTGATATAAACCGTAATAATGACTTCGTGCCCATGCTGTTTTTTAAATATTGCGCACAATACTACACATAAAAAAAACTAAAACTAATACTGAAACTAACTAAACTAAAACTAAGCATTTATTAAAGAACTAAAACTAATTAAAAAAAAATAACAGAATCACCCTGAAAACTAATTAAAACTAACTGAATTTAAAAAAACAAAACTCAAAACGAAATAAAAACTAAAATGAAAAATTCCAAAACTATAATAACCCTGCTGCCATATTACAAAAAAATTAGTTTATATACTGTAGAATTCTTCTAAATGGGCAAAAGCACAAATCAATTATTTATACAATTTTTAGGACTAAACACAATTTCTCTTCATAACATTATGTGGCCCTTGCGTCGTCCTGATTTTCTGTATGTGGCCCTCAAATGAAAAAGTTTGGACAGCCCTGTTCTACAAACTCCATTCGTGTCAGCAACTAAACATTTTCTGTGAAGTTTATTAAAAAAAAATACATTATGCTCATTGAAGACACCCTAAAAAATAGTTTCAATGTTTTATGGGGGGGGGGGGGGGGAAATAGTGAAGACACTCAATTGTCTTTCATATTTAGAAAAAAGTTGACTGAGACAATCCTCTCATTCGATTCATCTTGTCCGTGTAGTGTGGTAGCGTCATACCATGTCACCAAACAGCACCTGTCGCCCTTTTATGGAGTGCCTACAAGTTTGAAAACACCTGAAATGCTAATTGGAGGACACATCTTGGTTGAACATGTCTCTAAATACAATATTTATTTATTATCAATCTTTTCTCGGGGTACCATCATTTTTGTCCAGGAGTTTGTTTTTTTTCAGGTTCCGTGATGCTTTTGTTAATGGAAAAACAAATTTCCTGAGTAATGTCGGTGACTTGATAGCAAAATGAATCTTTTTTTTCTTTTTTTTTTCTTTGCCGCCACACAAAGCGGGTGCACTGATGCTGCGAGTGTGCAGGGGTCAACACACAAGAACAAGACTCCCACTCTGGTCCCGTCATGAATGCCCTTTCCGGCCTCCTTGCAAATCCCGTCAGGGTGTTTGTCCGCATCCTACTTTTTCCGGGGACCTGAAAGAGGAGGAAGAAGGGGACGGGAAGGTGTGGGGGGTCTGGGGGGTGGAGTCACTGCGCCGGAGCAAGGGCCCCGGATTAGAGGAGATTCATTATTAGCTCATTGACTGCCAACCCAGTTCAAACGGATCTTCTTGGACTTGTACAGCCGCCGATGGCAGTCAAAGAAGATTATCAGATCAGCCTGCATGGGGAAACTTTTTTTTTTTTTTTTTTTTTTGTATTAGCTCGAAATTCTCATTGGGAAGATGGAAGCAATCATGGAAAACAGCTTGATGTCCACAACCAATGAGAATTAGAGACACAATGAAAAGGGGGATTACAAGAATAAAGGGCATAGTTTTACCAAATAAAGTCGAAAAAAAGTGTAATTTTATTATAATTATAATAATAATAATAATAATAATAATAGTAATAAAAATTAGGGATGGGCGAGTACCGATACCAGGTATCGGTATCGGGCCGATACCAGCCTTTTTTCAAGTACTCGAGTACTCGTGACGCAGACGAGTACAAGCGAGCGATGGCAGAGGGGGAAGACGTTAAGTGAGTCCTCCTTGCCTGTAAGTGGCGCTAGCTTGCAGCAGTTTTTCACCAAAACTTCACCGGTTTGGAAATACTTCAAAATTGTGAATCTTGAACTAAAAGAGCATTTTTGTGTTTTATTTTGAGCGTTAAGACTATTGAAGAGTGACTGTGCTGTTTTTTTGTGTGTCAAAATTAAAGGAAATATATTTGTTTAAAAATATCTTTTAGTGATTTTGTTAATTTTTTTATTTGTCAAAATGTACTACTGGTATCGGCAGTTGGTATCGGTATCGGTGAGTACTGAGGGTCTGGGTATCGGTATCGGTCTGAAAAAAAGTGGTATTGAACATCCCTAATAATAATTATAATATGTAATCGTACCAGAATACAAAAAAAAAATAATTTTACTAGAAAAAAAGTTATGAGAAAAATATTCATTTCATATGACTAAACTTCATTTAAAAAAAAAGTTTCAATTTGATGAGAATAAAGACAAGATTCAACCCCCCAACCAACCCCCCCACCCCCAAAACAATCTACTCACCTTTTAAACCTTATAATTAAAATAATAATAAGAATTTTAAAAAAAAGGGCTTCAAAGTAGGTTTAGGGTTGTCAAATTAGGGTTTCAAAGTACAGCTGAAAAAGTTGGGTTAGGATTTCAAAGTAGGGCTAGGGTTTCAAAATGGGGTTTCAAAGTAGGGCTTCAAAGTAAGGTTTGGGATTCAACCGCCAAAATATGTGACCTCACTCTTAAAAACAAACAAACAAACAAACATTTCATCCAGGCAAAAATGGTTTCACCTGAGTTGTCGGTGGCAACTTGCATCGTTTGCCATTTTCACGTGGAGGAAACGCCCACAAGGCTTTCCACGCCCACCAGGAATGCAGGCGGGCCGCAGCTCAACTGGCTCGCTCACAGTTTGCTCCGCTCGGCAAGTCGCTCCACGCAGCCTCTCCTCTCCACTCGGGAGTTTTCCTCTCAAAAAGGACCGTCCATGTTGTGATCCATCTTCTTCTTCATCCTTGGAACCATCATGTGATTATCATTTTCTTTTTTTTCCCCCACCACCTGAGAAAGCAACAAGCAAGCACGGGGCTTGTGAAAAGATAGAAAGCACTTCAGCAAGTGTGGGACAAGTTGAAGCTGATATGGAACCCGCTTTAATTCTGATCATTTCCTCCTGCTTAGGTAAAGCAACATCTTATACACAGTGTGGACAATATGTGATTGACTGATGGATAGATAGATAGATAGATAGATAGATAGATAGATAGATAGATAGATAGATAGATAGATAGATAGATAGATAGATAGATAGATAGATAGATAGATAGATAGATAGAATGGATGGATGTAGACTGTCCCTGAAGGCAACGCCATCTGCAGCTAGATTTATTGGATAGGCTAATTATTAAATAAAAATTAAATTACTGTAAAAAATAAATAAATAAATAAAATAATAATAATAATAATAAAAAGAAGAAGAAGAAGAAGAATGATAATAGCAGCACTTGTCTGCTAACTAAAACATTTAAATTAATAGATGTATAAATTATGTAATAATATTTTGTTTTAAATGCTAAATCAATCACAAGTGGACCTCCACCAAGGCCTATTTTGGAACATATTTTCTTCGGTAATTATTTTTATTATTATTATTATTATTATTATTATTCATTTTCCAAAAATAAATGAATCACTATTACAAGCAGAGGGGTTGTTTTTCAAGGGGAACAAACAGGCTCATGAGACTAAATATAGGATATTTTTTGGGACATTTTTCGGAGGGTGAGCAATATTTCAAGAAAAAAAGCTTATTAAAGTAATTAGTTTCTTTTATCAACAAAAGAATTGTATGTTAATACAATAAACTTGTCATTTTTGATCAGGCACAAGGTCACCCCAAAGGGCCACATCAGCATATTGTGATTTCCTCTGAATGTTGTCGAAGTGACTATCTGAAAATGTAACCCACTTGCAGAGACTGAGCGAAATGGGACTCCTTGATGTCAAGTGTTGCATATGGATTTTTTATTTTGTTGTTGGTAATTATTGTGAGAAATCAATAACATGACCAGTGAGTTCATAATGATTTGATGTGTTGCAAGGCGGGCACACGTCATTTTGTGTCTGCACCTGTTGCGTATGCAGGCAAGTCCATTTATTTGAGGGCTGGTGGGAAAGGGGGGTGAGCGGTGGGTTGCTAACTGATGTGGGACGTTTGAAGTCAATATATATTAAAAAGAAAAAAAAGAAGAAAAAAAAAACTTCCCCGGGGGCCGCCTGAACGTGAGCCGCAGAGCATTGTGGGACTTTTCCACTTGAAGATAAAAGCCGACTTTGTTGTGGGGGAGATACTTGAAGAAGAAGCGAATGTCTTCGGCTCGTACTTGACTTGATGACGGACGAGCGGCCAAACGAGACGAGTCGATAATGTGAGGAAGCGCATGTGAAATCGGAGTCGCCATCAATCACTGTTATTCACACATTTTGATGGAGGAAACATGCCAATTGTGCTGCTTTGATGCTCGGAGGTCAGCGATGTGATGCCTTCAAGGACATCACGTGATGGAAAAGAAAGTGTGGACAAAACAAACTGATCAAAAATAGGGTTTTAATGAGCGTGGAACATCAAAATAAATTAATTCTTAATGGTCCGGCTCATCTTTTTGATGTGCTCATTTTATGGCATAACTGTTATTTTACGGGGAAATAGTTGTACTTTTACAAGATTAGTGGGCATATTACAAAGGGGAAAATAGCCTTAAATTTAAGACAAAGTACAGAAATTAATTTAAAGTCAGACATTTATGAGATTAACATTTTTATTGGGCATTTTGAGTTCGCTTTTTTTGTTTTTCCCAAGAAACTTGTAATTTTATTAAAACAACATTCTTGGGAAGAGTGTGTACTTTCACAAAGAAAAAGACAATTTTGAGATCAAAATATTCTTTAAAACAGTCAAAATTCAAAATTTTGCAAGGAAAATCAAAACTCAATACCTCTGATTTTTTTCTTTTCTTTTCTTTCCTCTACAGTCTACAATGGTTTTAGCATTAGCCCTGCTAGCACTGTCATACACAGACTTTCTGGATTCCATGATAATATGTTTCCATGTGAAAGCAATCACATATTTGGATGTTTTGAGGTGTACAAGAGGGAATTGTTCGGTCGTTGTCTGGGCTGCAGCGTCTGCGCTTGTCGGGGTCCGCGCTGACGTTACCTCACCAGTCGGCGGTTTGAGCCAGCTGGCAATGTTGTGTGTGCTTTCAGAACTGTGGGAGTCTTGCGGGCGCTTTGATTTTTACATTTACAGAGCTCGGAGCCCAGTCGACCGATTGTCGTCTTTGCTGGGACGCCGACGACGCCTCTGAACTCAGAAAAAAAAATATCAAAGCGACACACTTTTAATCATTTCCTCCTATTTAATCAGGCTTTTTTTTTTAAATCATGTGAAGTTGTGAACCATGTTAACCTTCGTGGGGCCCTTGATACTCCTTAGTCATTGTTAAATTGTTTATGCTAACATAGCTACCTAGCAATAGCATCACGGCTCGAGGGTAAGCGTGGGAATGGGGCTCTACCAGGAGGTTAGCAAGGACTAGCATGGGTTTTGGAGGCGACTTCCAAGTTGGTAAGACCTCAAACCTGGCACAAATAATGTGAGCATGGAGTCACCTAGTATCACAACGTCAGTGGGGAGGATGTGATGTGGGTACACATGAGCACACATGGAAAGGTAGTGTGGGAAATTGTGGTATATGTAATCAAGAAGTCTACTAAAAATCTAGATACCATTTAAGAAGTGTTAACATTTATTTTATTTTTTTTAGCTTCTGAGCTCCTAAACCCTGACAGTCTGACCTAAGAAATGTTAACATGTAGCCAACTAGCGTCGTGGCAAAAGAAGACCCTAAAACTTAACTATTAATGCTAACATGTAGCCGCCTAGCATCACAGCATATGGGTAGGAACACATGATGCTTTAAAAACAATAGCTACAACAACAACAAAACCGCTAAATTGTCTTATTTAGACAGCGCTCAAATGTCTTTGGGAGGTACCTTTAAAGTCCGTAAGACCCTAAAACCTGCCAATGACTAATGCTAACATGTAGCCACCTTGCAGTATTCAAAACATAAGGGTCCAAACCTGCGACATATTCCCATATAAGAAGGGTTAACATGACTATTAAAACCTGACATTAGAAATGCTAGCATGGAACCACCTAGTGGCTACATTGCAGTGTAAGGATGGAAACGTGACACCCCCACGATGTCTATTCAAGTCTAGATCGGCGCATTTAAGACCACGTGGTGCGAGTTTTGGAACAGTGCCTTCAAAGTTTGCAAGACCCTACAACCTAATGTTATTAATGCTAACATGTAGCCTAGCCACCAAAGTTAAATCTGGTACAACAAGGAAGTCTTGCAAAAGCTTCGATTGTCCAAAGGGTGGAGTAAGATTGTTCCCCAAAAAGTTGCCTGGCAAGCTTCAAATCACGAGTTACATTACATTTTATTTAAAACAACAACAACAACAACAACAACTTTTGATTCCATTTCACGTGAGTGGAGCAGGGCTCACCCATCATCTTTACTTCTTTCCATTTGTCCATTTGAGAGCTGCTTCATAGATTCAGGCTTGGAGAGAATGTAAACCTCATGGAGGAAATTTTAAAATGTCTTTGATTCATCGTTGCTGCTGCTGTCAACTTTTATTCTTATTCTTTTCACTTTGGAACCTTGAACTGTCAAATGAACAACACAATCCAAAAGAAACATTAACATTAATGCTGTAAACCCAGCTGTAACTACTACCACCTTAAATCCCTAAACTGTAACCCTAAAATTAAACCTAACCTTAACCATTAAAAACAATTATTCTTCAATTAATCCGAACCTAACACTAACTCTTAACTCATTCACTCGCCGCCATTTTCACAGAAGCAATCCCGTTCGCTCCCGGCTGTTTTATTGGATTTTGACTGATTTTGCAAGGCCTACAGAATATTGTGTTCAACTGTTATAAAAGCATGGAACCTATCAAAAGAAAGAATAAAATCTCTTCTTTCATTAGAAAAAAAAAGTATGTTTCTATCTGTTTCAGTTTTGCAGCAATTAGCATTAGAAGAGAGCTCAGTTTCATCAGTTTTCACAAATCTATTTAAAATTGTAAGTAATTCAGCTTTTTTTCTAGATGGCCCTGGTTGATCTCCTTTGCTCTGCTGCCACCTGCTGGCCGTTTGTGTAATAACTTACCATTTCTGCAAACGTTCTTTGCAGTTGAGAGGCTGCATCAAAGCCTTCTGTATGCTCTAGCATAAAAACAAAAAAACAAAAAAACAACATATAAATACGTCTTTGGGACACTTAAAACATAATAAAAAAACGTATTTACACGTTATTGGGAGCAAATGAGTTAACTACAATGATTACCAAGACTTCCTTAACGCCAACCCTACTGAAATCCCCTAACGTGCAACCCCAACGCTAAAATAAGCACTACCCCCTTAGCCCCCCCAAATAAATCCTACCACTAATAGCTAACACTAAAATTACGTCGAAGCTATTGGTTAATCCCAACGCTTGACTGTAACCTAACACTGAAGCCACCTAAAATCGCAACCCAATGATGAATCATTACTCCCAACATCAAAACCTCAAACCTCAAATTGTTTTGGGGCTCTCTGCACTGTGACAAGAGACGCTAGGCTAACCATCAACTAGCTAGCTAGCTTCTATGGCTTGTCTTGATGAGTAGGCTCGTCCATAGCATCACTTCCAGAGTGTAAAACGAGGCCTAGCGTATCCGCGAAGTGCCCCTAACCCTTACCCTGAAGTTCCCTAAAACTATCGCAAACACTGAATTACAGCTAAAGCACATTGTGTTATTTTTGTTTGTCGTGCAGGTTTGTCGGCATGTTTCTCCGAGGAGGAGCGGTCGCGTCACTTCTCCTTGGAGAAAACCTACGGCCGCTCAGTGAAGGACTCGCACATGTGCCACCACATGTTGAAGCACCTTCACGACGGGGCCCGCATCACCGTGCAGATGCCCCCAAACGTGGAGGGTCACTGGGTGTCCACCAGGTGGGTCTCCCGCGGTCTCACGTTTCTTCGGTCTGTAAACGTTTGTTCCGTTTCAGCTGCGAGGTGAGACCCGGTCCGGAGTTCCTGACGCGGTCCTACCGCTTTTACGCCAACAACACCTTCCAGGCGCACCAGTTTTACTACGAGGACCACCACTGCACCAAGCCCACCTACACCCTGCTGGTACGGGGACGCTTGCGCCTGCGCCAGGCCTCCTGGATCATCCGGGGCGGCACCGAGGCCGAGTACCACCTCCACCGGGTCCAGATCACGTGCCACGGGGCCGCAGTGGCCGAGGAGCTGAGCCAGAGGTTGAACCGGAGCTGCAAGGGAGCCGTGAGGGGGCCCTGGGGGCCCGACGTCCCCTACGAGCTGTGGAGCGAGGAGGGCAGCTACAACTGCTCCCGGGAGCTCAACTTCGCCATGCACGAGCTGCAGCTGCTGCGGGTGGAGAAGCAGTACATGCACCACAACCCGGACCACCTGGTGGAGGAGCTCTTCCTCGGGGACGTCCACACGGACCCCGCGCAGAGGCTCTACTACAAACCTTCCAGCTACCAGACGCCTCTGCAGAACGCCAAGGTCAGTTCCGTTCACATCGCACACTTTGGTTGTTTTTGTGATTTCAGTGACTTTGATTTAGCGCTGTCCTACATTTTTCGTGATCATGTTTTGGATGTTTTTGTGACTCTTTTCTACACTGGTACGGTTTTCTTCATTTTTCAATGACTATTTAGTTTTCGTTGCCTTTTTTTTCCATGTTATCTTCGAGGGCTGCACAATATTGGAAAAACATGCGATATGCGATATACTTGCTGAACATAGCGATATCGATATTATTGCGATAAAGAAATTACATTTTTATTACCTAATGAAAGAAAAACATTTTTCATGTGGCAAAATAAGCAACCATCATGTAATCTTAGTTAATGAATTGTAATTATGTCTTGATAATTTTCAACTATTGAATGGCGATGCACATTTTAGTTAGCATCTGACTGGTCAAATTCATATAAAAAGCATAAAATTCCATATAAAACTTATTGCATGCCTTTGCGATATGCATATTGCAAGGGCCAATATCGCGATATCGATATTTTTTCGATATATTGTGCAGCCCTATTATCTTAATTTTCATGATCTTGCTGTAATGGTGATTTTGCTGTTGATTAGGGATGTAACGATAACGGCAATATCGTGACATTGCGATATTAAAACTGCCACAATAAATCGTCGTTATCGCAGCACCTCTTAAAAAAAAAAAAGTCAGGTTGATTTCCATTTGTGCAGTTCTAGCACCCTCTGGTGGCTAGTTTTTTTTAGTGCAGTTGAATTTTCACAAGGCATGTTTTGGCCCTTCTATGTTTAAAATGGATATTTGACTCACTGAGCCATTTTCAACAGGAAGGAAGGTGGTCATATTTTGTCCATAATTAATGTGATAACTTCATTATTTTTTCATGAACAATGAATACATCGAAAATCTCATTTTGCCACTTGCTGTCGACATGAAGATGACATAAACAACACTGAGGAAACAGGTAATGACCAATCATGGCTCAGTTTGTTGACCAAACCCAGAAAACAGGTGAGCCGTGATTTGCCGTTACCTATTTCCTCAGCACAGGCGATGTCATCATCAGTCGACAGCAAGTGCAATTTTTTTTTTTTTCAAGGTATTGGTATGGTAAGGTATGAAAATGGCTTCATGAGTCAGGTATTCCTTTAAATATTTTGTGTGGTTTTATTTTTTATTTTTATGTTGCCTTCATTTTTTTAGACTTAGTTTTTCATGTTTTATTGATTTTATTTTTTGCTGTACTTTCAACATAATTGTAACCTTTTTTTGCCCTTGTAATTGTTAATGGGGTTTTTTTTTGTTAAAATCCCCAAAAAAGGAAGGTGAAAAAGGAGACATTAACAAACCCTCGCCCTACATTTTAAAGAAAGAAAGAAAGAAAGAAAGAAAGAAAGAAAGAAAGAAAAAAAGAAAGAAAGAAAGAAAGAAAGAAAAAAGAAAGAAAAGAAAAAAAGAAAGAAAGAAAGAAAGAAAAAAAGAAAGAAAAAAAAGAAAGAAAGAAAGAAAAAGAAAGAAAGAAAGAAAGAAAGAAAGAAACTCCTCACGAGCCATATCCAGCCTGTTTTGCTTATCTCTCTCCTCCAACACACCTGAATCAGATAATCAGGATTTACTGATGAGCTGATCATTTGATTCAGGTGTGTTGGAAGAGGGAAACATGAAAAACAGGCTGGGCCCCCATGCTTTAGATGTTGCCTTCAGTTTTTATGACTTTTTTTTTTTAGGTTTCTAACTTATCTTAATTTTTTTTTCTTTTTTTTTTTCTTTGTGATATTTTGTTGCATTTTTTGGTCACATTCTATATTCATTTTTTCTTTAACTTTGTTTCCTTCTCTCTTTTTTGGACTTCATTTTATTTTACCGTAATTATTTTTGTTGTTTCTGATGCTAAAATCCATTGAAAGGGAAGGTAACAATTTCTCCCCCTCCTTCCTTTGTGACTATTTTTTGTTATTGTTTTTGTTAAATACCGATTCCATCATTTTCTGTAACAACTGGGGTTTTTCCTTTATTTTATGGATTTCTTTTCAGATATTTTCCCCTTATTTTTGTGACATTTTTTTTTCCCATTCTTCAGTGTCTTTATTTGATATTATTGCCTGTCTATTTTCTGGACTTGTTTTCATTTATTTATTTATTTTTTACTTTTTTGATGTAGGTAAAAATTCACGCTTCCTTAATTTTTTGTGACTTTATAATTTTATGTTTTTTCCTTTATTTTCAGTAATATACTTTTTATATGTTAACTTGTTACCTTCATTTTTGTGATTTGTTTTTACAAGTTTATTTTTTATTTATTTCAATCAAGCTTTCCATGTCAGTGCCTTTTTTCGGGACTTTTGTTTTTTTGATGTTTATTTTTTTGTGACTTCATTTTTTTTTTTAAGTTGTTTCATGTTTTTGTTTTTGTTTTCTTTTTTTGGAGGGGGGATTCACATTTTTCCACACATTTTTTTTCCCCTTGTGATGTAACGCTTGAAGATCGTCAGCTTCTAAAGCGCGTACATATCCAAGTACGGTCGTCAGGCTCCATCAAGGCTGGAATTTGTCGTTCACCACACATGAGAAGAAGCGCACTCGACAATGTTGTCTCCCCCCTCAAACATGGCGGGAATCCCCCCCCCCCCTAGAGGCACAACCCTGCCAAAATGTGATCCACTGTGGCCTCGCTGCCACTTTATTTGCTCGTTTGGAACGTAAAACATGTTCGCCGCCAAAATGTTTGCTTTGTTCTCGTGGACAAATATGAATACTTTATGGTTGTTTGAATTGCAACAACATTTGTGAACATTTGTTCCTTGTTTTCAAGAACAACAAAACTTGTTTGGGCCCTCCTGAGGGAACCCTCCATGTTTTCCCACCTCAGGATTCGGATTTTCAACATCTGACAAAACACACTCTCGAAGTTGAATGCCCAAAAAGTGGTACTATTATGATGTCCTGGAAAAAAAAAAAAATTTTAAAGTCAAATTTGGTGTGCAAGTCCTCAGCAAATCAAGTGGTCCTTTGAGATACAAATTGAATTTGTTCCGCGACCGTGCTCGTAAATCAAAACACTTGCATCTCCAATCACCGCTCCCCATTGAAATGAATGGAAATCCGTGAATCCATTCCGGATTGCATTCTTAAAAGGGAAAAAAAATAATACCATTTCACTTTATAGTAATAACATATTTAAATACAATGTAAATAATTTGAGTGTGTGTGCATAATAACTAATTAATTGCGGTTCCTTCTGGTATGGTGGGGGCAGTATAATAGTCATGATACAAATGACTAAGACTTAAAAAAAAAAATGCTGGAAGTGACTGCTGTAATATTAGTCTTTTTTTTATGTTTTTATTTTATTTTATTTTTTTTACAGAGGATAAACAATGAACGTAACGTCCATCACTTCCGGGTTTATAATCCCGTTATTTTGCAAAAAAATTTGGTACAGTTTTATACCAACAATTTTGTTCTGCCTGCGTTTTATTTTGGGTGTAATTCCACCATCATCCATTAGATGGCCGCACACTGTGTTGTCTTACACTGTGTCAATTTGAAAGAAGAGTGAAAACAGGAAGTAGGCCACTGACCTGAACATATGACTGGATAGCCGATTGCCCATGCAAGCCGTTGAAGTCGCACGGCGGCCATCTTGCTCCTCCCAGGTTGCGAGCAGACTACTGTATAAATTGTATGGTATATAAACAGATGAGACATATACAGCTCGTAGGCAGTTACTTGAAGGCTGTGGGCGGGGTGGGGGGTTTGTGCCGGGGTGGTCACTATTTTTTAACAAGTTAAAAATGAAATAAAATGAATGAACAAGTATGTGCTGCTTTGAAGACCCCCTTTTCTTTTATTACTCAGTTCCATAGACCCCAATATTAGATTTGGAAGAGGCATCTTTTGTTGAATTTCAGTTATAATTCTTTAATAATAATAATAATAATAAAACATACAAGTTTCCTCCTGTACTAAACATCAACTCATTCACTGCCAGCCCAGTTAAAATGGATTTTGGACGTCTATAGCCGTCAATGGCACTGAATGAGTTAAGCATATAATTTATACATGTATTTAAGGCAAGTTGTAAAATGTCTGAAATCCTCTTGTTTATGTTTACAAATTTAAAACACCATAAATCGTGCTGTTTCTACTAAGTACTGTCTTAAATATTCTCCAATTTCGAAATCACATTTCAAGATCAGGTCCTTGAGGGCCTGAGTCCTGCATGTTTTTAGGTTTCTCCATGATCAGGATCAGGCTCATTATCAGGCTCCTGCAGAGCTTGCTGATGAGCTTAAATATGAATCAGCTGTGTTGAACATGGGAAACCTTGAAAACATGCAGGACTCAGGCCCTCGAAGACCAGACTTTGACGCCACTGCTAAATGTATAGGATCGCATGCTGAGAAACTATGCAATATGGCGGCCTTGCGGCTTCAAAAGTCTTGGCCTATCGGCTATCCGGTCTTATATTCAGATCAGTGAAGTAGGCCTATTTCAAGGTCAGTCTCGTTTTGCTGAACGTTATTGAATGTTAAATCCTCTTCAATCCTGTTTTTTACGCCTACAGAAAGTGACAACTTTAGATTAATTTTGTTTTCTAAGTACATTTTTGGGTATGGATATTGATGTCTATTTTGAAAAGTGTTAGTTTTGGGAAAAACTGAATCTGTTGACTGAAAACAGAGGGATCGTATGCTGTTTTTTTTTTTTTTTTTTTTTTACAATATTTTTGTCTGAGCTATTGCGCTCTCAATATATGATGTGTTTGTATTAGTCCAAAACTGAAATAAAAATAAAAAAATAAATTAAAAAAAAGTTGCCATAAATGCTCCAAAAAGATGCCTCGAGTATTTAAGGATATTTAAATTTTGCGGATTTCACTTATAAGGTGTAATTCTAAGGTCGGAGCTGTTGTTTTTCCAGAACCACGCGCACGGCTGCATCGCCTGCCGCATCATCTACCGCTCGGACGAGTTTCACCCGCCCATCCTGCCGCCGCGCGCCGACCTGTCGGTGGGCCTGTACGGCCAGTGGGCGAGCCAGCGGTGCGAGGTGCGCCCGGAGGTGCTCTTCCTCACCCGCCACTTCCTGTTCCACGACAACAACCACACGTGGGAGGGCTACTACTACCACTTCTCCGACCCAGTGTGCAAGCACCCCACCTTCACCATCTACGCCCGCGGGCGTTACTCGCGCGGCCTGCACTCCACGCGCGTCATGGGCGCCACCGACTTCGTCTTCAAAGGTGACGTATTTGACTTGAACCTGCGTTTCACCTCGAATGGTTACAAAACATGGAAACGCTGAACAGAACAAATACTGACTGCAACTGTGTGTTTTGGCCTCTTGGGGGCAGTGTAGTGCCATTGGTTTACACACTTCAAGTGAGTACAGAAGAAAGTTGCGATTGAATTCTATTAAAATAACTCGTTTTTCGCACATTGGGAAGCATTTGTGCCTTTGTGTCGTGTTATCTCATCTGTGGGTATGTGTTCTTACAAGATTTGTGTGTGGATATTTGTTATTTGAAGGGAAAAACACTCCCGAAGTTGATGCTAACTTTCTGTTAGCATTTGCTAACTTCCCGTTAGCGCTAGGCTAGCGATGTTTTAACGAAGCATGTTTTGTATTTAAATACCGTGGATGTAATTATTAACATTGTGTATTTAGTTTTACAGTTAACTCCAACTGCAGTGTCATTAAACACCTTAAAGGGGGCTTAGGAAAACAGTATAACCAAAATAACATACGCTACACATTTGCTAGTTGCTAATGCTACGCAAATACAATGGTGCATTCAGGGTACTTTCACAGTGTCTGCAACTTTGGTTTTCTTCGATGATAACGTTTTAAGGGGAAAATCTGCCATTTTTTGTTGTTTTAGCCGATGTTTGAAGGCCAATAATCGGCCTATTATAAATCGGCAGCCGATTAATCGGCCGGACCATAGTTTAAATTGACCCAAAGTCAAAGTTTACCAGTAAAAAGGTAAAAAATGGATTTGCTACAAAGCACATCAAGTCATATCTCGTATGAAAAATCTTGCTAAGTGTTATACAAATCTGACATGATTTTGTCAATCTGACCCGACATGATGTAACATCAAATAAAGCATAATTCACACCAATTAGTGGTTGTTAAACCGTAATCGGGGGGGGGGGGGGGGGGGGGGGGGGGGGTGGGGGGGGGGGATGCTTTTGTAATACACTTTAATCCAAAATTAAAAATTAGTCAGATTCAATTAATCGATCCAATAATGGATAAATGAATTGATTCTAAAAATATTAGTGACAGCACTAATTGATTAATATCTCGAATTAAAGGTCTTGATGAGTCCTGTCTGGATCAGTAATTATTTTGTCAGTACGACTTCCTATGATGACACAGTAACCCCAAAACAGCATTAAAAATATACTATTTACTCTCAAATCACTCAATCACTTAATGTTCTAGTAAATAAATATCTTACCTGGTTAGATCACAGCGCTGACATCATCTCCCCGTATCCTTCCCTCCCGCAGTGAACCACATGAGAGTGACGCCCATGGACTTGGCCACCACCTCGCTGCTCAACGTATTCCGCGGCGACGAGTGCGGCGCCGAGCGCTCATGGCAGCTGGGCGTGGAGCAGGACGTGACGGCCACCAACGGCTGCGTGGCCCTGGGCATCCGCCTGCCGCACACCGAGTACGAGCTCTTCCGCATGGAGCGCGACGCCAGCGGCCGCTACCTGCTCTTCAACGGCCAGCGGCCCAGCGACGGCTCCAGCCCGGACCACCCGGACAAGCGGGCCACGTCCTACCAGCTGCCGCTGGTGCGCTGCTCGGCCAGCAGCCGAACGACGGGGCGCGAGCCGGGCTGGGACGACACGCCCATGCGGCTCCGGAACGACGGTGTCGGCGTCCCCCGCGATGGTGTGGCGGCGCTCTTGGCGATTATCGTCATGACTTTGTTGCTTTAGGCCCGCAAGGGAGACTTGGGAGAAGCAACTAAAAGTCGCCTTCGGAGGTCATCGGACCACCAAAGTGGTACAATTGTGCCTAAAGGGCCACAAAATGGCTTCCGTGGATTGCTGGCTGAAGTGGGGCGGGGGGAACAAGCCAGGAGCCAAAGACTTGTCCCAACAAAAAACTGCACTTTAGGCGGAACGATCCAAAGATGAACCGGGGAGCCATTTTACCATCAGGGGTCATATTATACGCGACTCACAGGGGTGTGATTGCGTACATTCCTGACTGAGAATATATCCCGATACGTACCAAAATGGCCCGCCATTGGTTGGGGGCCACTGCTCTTGTGGGCCCGTATATGGCTCACGTGCTGATGTTGCCCATCCGAGGTTTCACTCATTCACTGCCATTGACGGCAAAAGACGTCAAATGATGAATTTTTGCTGGGCTGGCAGTGAATGTGTTAAAGACACTATTCTGTTTTGTTTGATGTTGTATTTTAAAGAAACACAAACATCACCATGAGTACAATTGCATTTACTGTAACGTGTATGCTATCAAGACAGCAGGGTAATGAAAATACTGGAACATCATGTGTTTATTGATTAACTCATTCACTCTCAGCCATTTTCACAGAAGCAATCCCGTTCGTTCCCGGCTGTTTTACTGGATTTTGACTGATTTTGCAAGGCCCACAGAATATTGTGTTCTATTGCTATATAAAAAAAAAAAGGAACCTACCAAAAGAAAGATTAAAGTCTCTTCTTTCATCAGGAAAAAAAAAAAAAAGTATGTTTCTATCTGTTTCCATTTTGCAGCAATTAGCATTAGAATATAGCCAAGTTTCATCATTGTTCACAAATCTATTTAGAATTGTGAGTAATTGAGCTTTTTTCCCCCCAACATGGCCCTGGTTGATCTCTTATACTCTACTGCCACCTGCTGGCCATTTGTGTAATAACTACAATTTCTTCAACCGTTCTTTGCAGTTGAGAGGCTGCATCAAAGCCTTCTGTATGATCTAGCATTTAAAAAAAAAAAAAAAAAAAAGGAAATACGTCTTTAGGACACTTAAAACATTTAAAATAGAACATATTTACATTTTTGTTGCCGGGCAAAATAAGACGAGTAAATCGGTTAGAACGTGTTGAGTGTTTGTGTAACTTGTCTCACAAGTCTTTCACCACGATAAAAATGCGTTTTTCACACAATTACATGCAATCTTTCAAAAACCAATAAAAAAAAAAAAAACACATAGTCCCAGATATGCACAGATGTTAACCAAATGTTTAAAAATAAAAAAATAAAAAAGCAAAAAAAAAAAGCTGGAGGTGCGAGTGCTACAACATGACAAGACTTGTTTATAAAAAAAAAAGAAAAAAAAAAAAAAAAAAAAAAAAAGAGGGCCCATTAAACAGTCCATTGAGTCAAATGACTTGAGTGGTCTGCTTTCCTACTCATGTGAAGATTATTGGTTGTTATTGAACACTTAATTCGCCCCCAAATCTGCTTGTAATGCATCTCAGACCAAAAGATAATCTCATAGGACAATCTTACAAAGTGTAAAAGAGTCTGCCATTTCACACCTTGTTTGGGATGGGACGACACCACAACAAAAGCAGCTCAATTTTCTTTGTGTGCGTGTGTGTACCTGATCTTGCGTTAAAAAAAATAAAAGTTGCATATGCTGCTTTAAGTAGTCCTCTGCTTTGAAATTTGACACCGGAATGACTTGCATGTTAAAAATCTTGTCCAGCAGACGGCGGAAAACGTCATAGTTGGACACAAAATGGTTCCATTGCTTCTTCTAAAGATTTGTGCTTTGCATTCCCTTTGTTTTTTGTTTTTTTTGTGTGATATCACCAGGTGCCAATGACGGGAAGTGAGTGCAACCAAAGATGAATTGGTTGTTCCAAAAATCCACTAGGTGATGATTATCACGTTTGTTGGAATCAAGTGGAACACTATCTGCCCCGGTTGGAACCTAAATAGTTTAAATTTCATGCACCATAGGAAATATGAAAGTAAATCAGTTTATTGGTTTAAAAAAAAAAAAAAAAAAAAAAAAAAGAAAGAAAAAAAAAAAAAGTTAAAACGTGCCGTTTAACACCGCCACCTTGAGGTCGATGAGGGACAACATAGAACTACGCACCATTTTAAAAGTCTGATAGGGCTGTACTGCCACCTAGTGGCGTTTTACAGGTAGTGTTGAAAAAAAAAAAAACGTGTAGCGTTAAAATAAGTGTTTCACTTACGTAGCAGACTTGTCAAATGTTGAGTAGTTAAATTTAACTTATATATATATATATATATATATATACATACACACACACACACACACACACACACGCTGTAAACATTACCTACATAGTTGGTATTCAAAAGACGTCATGTGGTGCCACATACTGTGTGCTAGACCAGTCACCAGAACCCAGGCTTAAGGGGGGCACATGAAATGCATGGGCGGGCCCAATTATTCTGAATACCATACTGACAGCATTAACTTGCCCAATATATTTGGATACATTTATGTAGCACTGTCGTGCATCTATCCATTGAATGGCGCCCGCGGACAGTATTATCATAGACCGCATTTACAGTACACGCACATAAAGTAGACTGCGGTGGCGTCGTGGGTACGTTGACGCCATAGCCATATTGGATGAGGCAAAGTGAAGCTATTTGTAAAGATGCCTCCTTCTGTTTCTCCTTGGAGATGTATCATCAAGCCACAACTCATTGGATTAAAAAGGAAGGATTCAAAGTCAATCTTACTATTTTTGCCGATGTAATGGCAAATACAATTGCCACATCCAATAGGGCGGATGTGCTGACATATTGCTTCGAACGGGCCACCTGTTTGAACGGTGTCTGCAGCAGAATTAAAAAGAAAAAAGGAAAGCAAAATCCTACCTCATTGTAGATGCCAAAACGATATGTGGGTCCCGTAGAGGTTTTTATTTTTATTTATTTATTTATTTTTTTCCCCCAAGTGACTCTTTAGTTGCCGACACGAAAGTAGTTTGTAGTATGTCCCTCCTCACTTGTCTTGTGCGCCAGCGTCCTCAGAAACTTTCAGCTTCACTTGTACAAAATGTACATGACTCTTGCATTGCACGCCAACATTGACATATTTGTCAAGTATGCGTATAAGTCAGCGTAAGGCATACCAAGCATTATTTTCAGTAAGACTGTGATGGCTGTTGCAGATAAGACTGGCTATCAAACAAAACCATACCACTATTTCTTCATATTGTGACATCTTGCAAGAATGCTGCCAGAAAACGTTACTTGTACAAACGGCCACCGTTGGCCGTAGCCGACGCCAAAAACAAGAACAATTCGGCGAGTGGCGAGCATTAGAAGCAATGAACTGAAGCAGCCAACACAAACGTAACATACCTCCGACACCACAAGACCTGTGTTGAGTTTACTGACACTCGGATATAAGAGTGCTAAACCGAATGAATGTAAAAATATAATAAAAAAAGGATAACCATTTTAGAGATCCATGCCTCAACTCAAGTTGGGCGGGCACAATCATCTTGGTGGGCGGGCACGGACCCCTATGGCCCGCCCATGGTGACGGGTGTGCTGTGTGCTATTCACGGGTGCAAGGAATGCTATATGTTAAATAACAAAGGAGTGTCCAGAGAGGATTGAAAGGATAAATCGAAAATATTTCCAACCTACAGTCTACCAAAGTGTGCCCTGACCATTTTATTTTTGATTAAGGTAAGTAATATTGTAAAAACGCATTTTACCATAATGCGAACGTGATGTTTGACCCTGTAAAAGTTTCGATTGAGATTTCTCCAAATAACCTCCTTAAGAAATCTATTTTCATGTCACAGCAGGCCAAAAGTTGAAATTGTAGACAAAGTGTAAGAAAATAAGTGATGAGTCAACAATGTTATAGTAAACATGCTAGTTCACAAATGATTTCTCAATAAAAGACAAAAAGTACACAAGACGCAAGAACGTCCGTGTTTTGAGATGGAGCCATCCTACCTTAAGCGCATTCGTAAATGTCGCCATGGAGTCCAGACGCCGGCTAATGTTGGTCATCCAATCAGTTCTAATCATCAAAACGTTTTGTGTACCACTACAAGGATTGTAAACCTTCCGCATATGTCTTCTTTACACGCCGGAGGAAGCTGAGGATGACATTATCGGTAACAAAACATTTGGTGTCAAGAAAAACGAGAGCACGGCTGAGAACGCTGTAAACTGGTTATGCCTTATGGAGCTGATTCACGAGATCACGTGACGTCGTCCGTGAATATGGTGATGGATTCAATTTACTCAACTCGTGATACTGTGATACGTTTGGTGCTTTAATGAGTTTTGTACTGATGCTATAAGGTTATGGGTAAAAACCAAAGAGGAAGAGACTCATATGGAAAGCACTTTTTTTTTTTTTCAATTTTATTTTCAATGCTTAATATTATGGAACAGGATTCAAGAATGGAGACCCATTTCAGTCAATATTTGCCTCAGAAGGGAATAGAAGATTTGTGTATAATTAATAATAATAATAATAATATAAAGTCTGCATTGGTGGGTAAAGAATAGACAAATGTACAAGGAGGAGGCACCTTGATCCCCAACTGGACACGAACATTCCAAGAAGTAGAAGAGAAAGAAAGAAGTGATCCAGTGAAGGTGATGGAAGTTCTTGGTTTTTGTGTAAAAGGATTTCTTTAAAACAATTGAGTCCACACCAATTAAAAGCAACGGAAGAAGAGAGAGCGGTGGTTATGATTCACTTCCATTTGGACTGACATAACTTCCTGTCACATGACCGGCAGCCTTCCAAAAACAAAACAAAACAAAACAACAACAAAAAACTGAAAGAAAACAATCGTTGTCTTTGCCTTTGCGTTCTGGACGCGTGTGCGCACTTAACCGTGTGTGAAAGTAAAAAAAAAAAAAAAAAAAAAAAAAGTTAAAAGGCAGCGCCTTTGTCATTACACGCGTGTTGGCTTGAAGGCCCACGCTAGCGGTGATATGGCGGACGTCAACACAAACACTTGTTCGAGGGAAGTTGGGGCGGAAATGCCGCCGCCGACTCACAAGTCTACAAGATGAACTTCCCTAGGAAGAAGCCGATGAAGATGGCCGCGATGACCACCAGGAGGGAGGGCAGGGAGGCGGCTGAGTTGGCGGACATGTGATCCGAGCGCGCCATCTTCCTTATGCGAGCGCTGTCGTCCTGTGGGGGCAAGCACAAGTGCACAGACGTCAACTAGAAGATCTAGTTTAGTTTATTCATTTTTTCCTTTCGGACACATTACAGCTTACATCAATCACATACATCATTTGCAACATTGACATCCGAAAGAAGGCTTATTTGAGACCCGTCCCCATCGACCCATTACTATAACGCATCAGTCATATACATTATTTAGAATAGTCATTGATTTTTATCGTTATCCATCCCATACTATCCCAGGCACTGCTCGCTCAGTTCATCTTAAATGTCCGTGTGTAGATTGCGTCTAGTCCCAGTCATTTGCAACTAGTGAATCGTCCCCAGACGCCACCAGCAGGCCCACCCCACCAGGCGAGCAGCCAAGGCAAGCGCAATTCTTTTCTTTCACCAGTCGCGTCTTCGCTGACCTCGGATCAGCTTACACACGTTGTGGCTTCGAGAAGAGTAGATCGGCTTGCATTCTGCCCATTGCTTTCAAGCAATTTTTGCCTCGATTCCGGCTCAGCTCAGCACACCACTGTTGCTAGCATCTTAAAGCAAGTGCAAGTGCAAGGGAATGTGTCTAGAGCTGTCAAAGTTAATTGATTAATCAAGTAACTGATTATTAATCGAAAACTATTTTAATAATCAAGTAATCGTTTGGAGCCATATTTTTTATTTAAAATTGTCCAAATCCTGATTTCAGCATATCAGCAGTAATTGTTCACTGATTTCTGTAGTCCTTCATGAAAGATGATTATATTTTGTGTTTAATCAAAATAAGACATTTGCAAACATCTGTTTTAACTTTTGGAAAACAATGACCAAACCGGTAGCATAGTACAGCATCAATTCCCCACCCCCACTTTTTTTTTTTTTTTTTTTTAATTAAATCACTATACGAATACAAAGTACTTCAAACACCAATCAATTGTTAATAAACAGTAATCAGGGGGAAAAATGCTTTTGTAATATACTTTAATGCAACGTTAAAATGAATCCGATTAGTCGATTACAATTGAATCATCGATTCTATAAAGTGACAGCACTAGATGCGTCTCACCTTTAAGTGCCGGTTCTCCTCGGCCATTTTGCTCATATCCGACTGCAACCGCTTGCACTTCTCCAGCAACTTCTTCATCTCGCTGTCGTCCAATGAGGAGGCAGAGGCCGTGGTCATGGTGGTGGTGGCGGGCCCTGCTGCTGCTGTTGTGGGTGAGGGCGGCTCAGTCTTGACAGAGTTCATCACCGGGGCAGATTTGCTCACGTCCACGTCATTCTGAAAGTGGGGAGGGGAAACCCCTCAGTATAGCTAACCTTCCACACGTTGTTGACTATTTACTATTAATGCCAACAAAACATTGAAACCATGAGCAGGCATAAGAACGGGTCAGAGGTGAGAAAAGGTGAGGAGCACTTCGACCAAAATTTTGCCTGTTTATATTCTTCGGGACCTCGTCAAATACCGCAAGTTAGGGACATGCGGTTCAGGTCAAATTGTCAGTATCGGGGTATCGGTAGCCTTTTACTTACCATCTTATCGTTTTCCGAAGGCAGCTCAAAGATGCATCTCAACTTGGAATCCATGAGGTCTTCGGGTTTCGCGTCTTTCCACTGGCAGTGGCAGAGAGAAAGAGCAAAGTGGGGAATGTTATTCGCAGCTGGGAGCGCATGCCACAACCTAACGTGCAGGTCTTCAAAATATCATGAAATATTTCCCCACGTTCACTTGAACATGTTAAAAGAAACACAAGCTTATCTAGTACATCACAGTCCAGTCTCTAATAGTGCGTCACTGTGTTTTTTCTGCCCTCTGGTGGCAGAAAGGGTGCAGTTCAACCATCACACTTGTTGCTTCTTCCTCACCAAAGAGTCCATGTCAGTGACGTTGGGTGGAGCGAAGATTGTCTGCACCATGAATTTGTGTTTGCTCTTCTCATTGGGGTCGTAGTCAAAGGGCTGTAGCATAACTGAGGAGCGACAACAAAACACACAGTTAAGACATTTGAGATGAGCTTGTATATTGGGGGAAAATCTGATTCAATGGGACATAGCGCGGAAAATTTACTTTTTAATGGCTTACGAGCAAAGCTGAGTCTTAGAGTGATAAAGAATGATACTAAACCTAAATACTTTGGATCAGTCCATTTCTGAAAACGTGTCTATAAGCAAGACTATTTCTAATTTACATAACAACCAGTCAGCGTTTGCTCAAAATGTTCAGTTAACTGCGAGAAGGAAAAGGAAAGTCAGGGAAAGCCTACTAGAACCTCTGAACTTTTGAGATTAATCAGCGGCACCTGAAATGGTAGCTGATGACGTTCATGCACCATACACACACAGTAATGACTCCACCTCGTTAAAATGCTTTTATTGTCTTTGTTGAGAAAATTCTCACCAGTCAGTGTTGGCACAAAACTTCTGACAGAAGCAACACCACCAAAGTAAAGAAAATGCCTACAAGAACATTTTAACTGTATTTGGTGGAACTTTTAATTTGGGGTGTGCTTTTAAAAAAAATAAATAAATAAATGATATAGCAATATCTCGGGGGAGGATATTAGGAGAATAAAAATGGGCTAACTTCAGCAAGACAAGACGTGTGTGTAATTAAATGTACTATAATTCTTAATCAAGGGCTATTTTGATGAAAGAAAGTAAAAAATATTAACACCTTGGAACCATTTTAAATTGGGAACAAAATGCATTAAATGTCTCTGAAAAGGGAATTAGTGGCATAATGCAAACTACAACAGAAAGTACTTGAAAATGGAATCGTTGAAAATTTGCTAAACTGTGAAATCAAATTTTATCTTCTGGAGTATTAAAAGCTGTTCTAATGTTCTGTTACATCCAGATGTTATTGTGAGTTGTAACTTTGCACAAGTGGCAGAATGCTGGATGGGTGGTTTACAAGATATGTTTACATTAGCTACCAACTACTTAATTGTAGCCATTAAGCACAAACTATGAATGTTAAGTTTATGTTAAAACTGATTTAGAATCAGTATACATTATTGTTGTCTGGACAGGAATTATTTTCAAATAAATGAAACCTATAAAAGAAAGGTTTGTTGGGTTTATTAGATGAAAATCAATTAAAATTGTAATCATCCTGAATGACTGAAGAAAAAAAAAAAAAAAAGAAAAAAAAAGATTTTGTTTTAAATTGCCCAGCGCTAGTATTCAGCAGGAAAAAAAAAAAAACAAATAGATTTTGTTTTAAATTACCCAGCGCTAGTATTCAGCAGAAGAAAAAAAAAATAATAAATAAATAAAAAGAAAAAAAAAAAAGTGTATCCAATTTGTCCCATACTTTTACAATTTGTCAATATTTTTTGTATGACCAGCTGGTTTCACCAATCCCAACCAAATGGTACACTCGGTGGAGACATGCAAGCTTCACTGACCGGAGATGTTGACGGCAGCTCCCGCTTCGATGACGCCACTGTTGGGCCGTACACAATACCGGCGCGGCGCCGTCGTCTTGACTTTGAAACACACTCTTCTGTCCGAGGTGTTCTTTAGCTTGAGGTTGGTGGTGACGACATCTGTGAATGGACCTGACGCAGGACAGAATTACCAGAGCGGAGTTACAACCACAGACTGAGGGGTCTTGAGTAAATAAATTACATTTCTAGTGCTATAACATGTAAATTTCTGCTCCAAACTAATCATTTTATCCACCCATCCATCCATCCATCATCTAACGCTTATCCGGGGTCGGGTCGCGGGGACAGCATCTTTAGCAGCAAATCCCAGAATTCCCTCTACCCAGCCACTTCAACCATCTTCTCTGGTGGGATTCCAAGGCGTTCCCAGGTCAGCCGCGAGACAGTCTCTCCAGCGTGTCCTGAGTGGTCCCCAGAGCCTCCCGCCGGTGGGACGTGCCTGAAACACCTCTCCAGGGAGGCTTCCAGGAGGCATCCAAACCAGATGCCCGAGCCACCTCAGCTGGTTCCTCTAAACGCGGAGGAGCAGTGGCTCGACTGAGTCCCTCCCGGATGACCGAGCTTCTCACCCCATCTCAAAGGAAGAGATCACCCTGCAGAGGAAACTCATTTCGGCCGCTTGTATCCAGGATCTTTTTGTTTCCGTCACGACCCACAGCTCGTGACCATCTGTGAGGGTAGGAACGTAGATCGACTGGTAAATCGCCTTTCAACTAGGCTCCTTCTTCACCAGAATAGACCGATACAGAGACGCTGCACCGATCCACCTGTCGATCTCTCGCTCCATCCTACCCTCACTTGTGAACAAGACCCCAAGATATTTGAACTCCTCCACTTGGGGCAGGATTTCATCCCTGACCCAGAGAGGGCACTCCACCCGTTCCCGACTGAGGACCAAGGTCTCGGATTTGGAGGTGCCGATTTTAATCCCAACCGCTTCACACTCTGCTGCGAACTAAGAGTTGAAGATCACGGCTTAGAGAAGCCACCAGCACCACATCATCCGCAAAGAGCAGAAATGCAATGTTGAAGCCACCAAACCGGACCCCCTCAACACTTTGGCTGCACCGAGAAATTCTGTTCATGAAAGTTATGAACAGAATCATGGGTCAACCTTGGCGGAGTCCAACCCTCACTGGAAACTGTTCGACTTAACTGCTATTGCTAACCAACCTCTGACACCGGTCGTAGAGGGACCGAACAGCCCATAACAGGGGGCTCGGTACCCCATACGCTCGAAGCAAACGGTCGAACGCCTTCTCCAAGTCCACAAAGCACATGTGGACGTGATGGGCAAACTCCCATGCATCCTCGATGATCCTGCCGAGGGTGTAAGAGCTGGTCCACTGTTCCAGAGCTAGGACGAAAACCACAGTACCTCCTGAATCTGAGATTCTTCTTCGCAACGGACCCTCCTCTCCAGCACCCCTGAATAGACCTTACCAGGGAGGCTGAGGAGTGTGATACCTCTAGAGTTGGAACACAGTCTCCGGTCCCTCTTCTTAAAAAAGGGGGACCACCACCCCGGTCTGCCAATCCAGAGGCACTGTCTCCAATTTCCACACAATGTTGTAGAGGCATGTCAACCACGATAGCCCCACAACACCCTGATCCTTTAGGAACTCCGGGCGGAACTCAACCACCCGCAGGACCCGGCCACCGAGGAGCTTTCCAACCACTTCAGTGACTTTGACCCCAGAGATAGGAGAAAGCCCACCTCACACTCTGCTTCCTCGAAGGAAGATTTGTCGGTGGAATTTAGGAGGTCTTCAGTTGACAGATGATGGTGGTGGTGGTGATCAGTTGACAGCTCCGCCCCTCTCCACCCGAGTGTCCAACACATGCAGCCGCAAATACAATGACACGACTACAAAGTTGAATCTCGATCATTGAACTGTGGCATAGGGTGTCCTGGTTCCAAGTGCACATATGGACACCCTTTTGTTTGAACATGATGTTTGTTATGGTTAGTCCATGGTGAGCACAGAAGTCCAATAACAGAACACCGCTTGGGTTCTGATCAGGGGGGCCGTTCCTGCCAATCATGCCCCTCCATTGCCCACATGAGCGTTGAAGTCCCCCAGCAGAACGAGTGAGTCCCCAGAGGACCGCCAAGGTCCCCCGCCTTTGGCTGCCACTCGCTCAATGCGCACCCGACCCCTTTGGTCCCTTCCACAGGTGGTGAGCCCATGGGAAGGGGAATCCAACCCATGTTGCCTTTTCAGGTTGTGTCCGGCCGGGTCCCATGGCTGCAGGCCCAGCCACCAGGCCGGTCCTAGGAGGCATGTTGTCTGGGGCTTCATGCCCCTAGCAGGGTCACCCATGGCAAACAGGTCCTAGGTGAGGGACCAGACAAAGCATGACTCAAAAAGTCGCCTATAATGAATGTCAGTTTTGGATTGCGGTTTCCCATATTTAATCATTTGAAAACCATATTATTTACTCCAATTGGAACCATCTTTGGCCACTGTCCATGTTTACCTCGTGGACAAATGGATCAATGGTCAAGCAAAGGGATTCACTTTAACCTAAAACGGGACAAGTATAAAACCTTTTGCAACAACAACATACTACTAAAAACTCAAGTAGCCAAACAAGTATTCAATGGAATTAGCAGTTCTAAAAAGATCTGTTAGCAACCCGATGATTTCAATATAAATCAAAGAGTGGAAATTCAGTATTTCCAAGTGCAGTCATACTTAATAAAAATAAAAAATGTTGGCAAAAAGTTCAAAAAGAACTTCAAGAGCTCCCTCGAACTATAGTGCAACTCAATTAAGACAACGTGATTACAAGGAATAATCCAATCAAGGCTTGTTAGATTTGCGGTGGCACCGCTGGAAGACTTGTGTGAAAGGACTCCCAGCAGACAAGATGGAGATAAAAGCATTCAACTGACTTAAATGGATAGAACTGGATTAAAAGGCGGCCTTGATTGGGACCACTTGAATGATTTGACAATGCTGACAAGTCCTTTGGTTGTTACACACACATCACTACGATGAAAAGTTGACATTGATTTATGACAATGCCACCACACATTAGCCAGTTAAAGTACCAGATATTATCAATACGCTATGCCATGGGACATTAGAATCAGCTATGCTAACAGACATGACAATTAGCATGATGAGACCGGCCATCACAATCAGCTAGCTGGACTGTCAAACATGAGATTCAGCTATAGCAAAATGAACGTTATGGTGTACAGTCTTCCCTCGCTATAACGCGGTTCACTTTTCGCGGTCTCGCTGTATCGCGGATTTTTTTTTAAGTGCAATTTTGCATGTTTTTTTACAGTAATATACCCATTTTATAAAATTTATGAAGGTTTGAACATTGTCAATGTTTGAACAAGAGAGAAATGTGAGAACATGTAAATGCCTCAATGAGAAAAGTGTATAAATTGTGCGGTCGGGTATTTTAGAGCCTTAAAACATTTATAAGAGTTGTAAAACATAAAGCTAACTACTTAGCGGATTTCATTTATTGCGGGTATTTTTTGGAACTTAACCCCAGCGGAAAACGAGGGAACACTGTATTCACAACTGGGGCGAAATGAACTATTCGTGTGATGTGATTAAATCTTAATGCAATGTGAAAATAGGTGCAAATTCATGCCAAGTAATGCCAAAGTCAGGCGAAGTATAAAAAGTAGCTTGATTTGAAAGTGTATAATTCCTAAACACATGATGCCTCGTGACAGCCAATCACCGTTGTGGATATATCGTGTTAGTGCTGGGCATAATGGAAAAATTCTATCATGATATATAGGCTATTTTATATCACGATTAGGGCTGCAACCAACGATTATTTCAGTAATCGATTTATCTGTTGATTATTATTTTTTTATTAATTGATGAATCAGATAAAAGTTTGAATTTCCATCTCTTTTTAAAACCAGGACATTTTAAATTGACAGTGCACAACCATATTAATTGTGATTCAGTTAATGTTTTGGTCGGTGATTTGCTTCAGTTATTTTTGATAGGATTTTTTTTTGTATTTATTTTTGGTTGAGTTCAACTCAAGACTGACAAAATTAAATGTTCAAATAAAGAGATGGAATTTTTTTTTTCATTTAATTATCTGTTGTGTTAGGCTCTACTTTTTGAGAATATCAGCTAAAAAAAAACCAACTTGTGATCCACTACTCAGCTCTCAAGTCCCGTACTTTGTATTTGCCAGCATCATAAAGCACAAAAGGAGTTTAGACTGGATAGCGTCTTAATTTGGAAAGCAGAAGTCTGCGTCATGAGACTGCTCTTTTCCCGATTCCATGGCTAACTGTGCTGATTGAGTTTATAGTTTATGTAGTCCTAGCTGTTTTTCCAACATGTCATGACTCATTAAGACTAAATGCAGCTGGCAGAGTTAGAACCCAATTGGGAAGCGAGCTCAGTCACAAGATGATCAAGACCAAGTATTGATCCTTGTGTGGATATTTTACCGTATTGAGCCACAGACTCTCACAAGTAAGTCTTCATTTGCTCCGATAGTGTAGCCCAGTGGTGTCCAAACTCATTCCTCAATGGCCAGAGTCCTGCAGGTCTTGGATGTTTCTCTTCTCCAACACACCTGAAGCTCATCAGCAAGCACTGCATAAGCCTGATAACGATCCTGTTCCTTGGAACAGGTGCGTTGGAGCAGGGACACATCCAAAACCTGTAGGAGTCCAGCCCTTGAGGACCGAGTTTGGACACCACTGGTGTAGCCGATTCTAATGTCCGATAGACCAATATGTTAGCTTCTGGCGCTAGGAAAGTGTGAATTCCGTGTTTGTGCATGGCAGGTCGTAAGGTATTAAAGGCTGTGCATTAAGCTTGGCCAGTGGTGACAAAAGGCTACATTCACACCCGCTGCTCAGAAAGGTAAGACGTCAGGCATGACCCGCTTGGAACACACAAACATAGCAGTGTTATGTGCGCGCACACACACATTCCTGTAAATCTGTAGAACCTCATCAATGATGCTGTCTGTCGACGACAATGTGTGCTCGAAATACTCCCGGAAACTTGTGGATGTGTGATGACCACTGCCAAAGAGACGAATCACCTGCTCCCAATTAAGCACACGATAGATAACTTTTTATCAGTTTAAAAAAACAAAAACTAACTAAAATCTAAACCGATTAAGTACAAAAAAAAAAAAAAAAAAAAAAAAGTCACATTCTTTGGTAAATTGTTAAATCATGTCTAGACGTTACATATTTGTTCCATTTTAAAATTTTAAACAGCACGGTGCTGTTGCTGTCTTGTGCTAGTTTGTTACCAGAAAAACATTTCCTTTAGTTAAATGCAAGAAACCATTCAACATCCCCTTTCACCCTGCCTGTAAAGTACACAATTTTCCATCTTTCCTCCCATGATGCTGCTTTATACAAGATGCACCCACAGAAAACGTATAGTCCAGAATAAGACGAGCTAAATAAGAACAATGGAGGAAACCCGAGTCTCCGTTATCTACTTTGTCATGCTGGGTCGTCCCAGAGGAATCGGAATGCAGCAGCCAAGGGGAGAGTCGGGAGACTGTGGAATAAAAAACTGGAGCAAAGCACACTATGACCGAAATGATTTACAGTAAATCTGTCACAAACTTTAAATAACGGTGTTAATGGTTATGAGCTGCTGAGGAGATTCAACTTTCCAAAGAATTCCCATGTCACAAAAAAAAAAAACTAAATAAATGAAGGAGCAAAATGATTGGTCGAAGAGGATATGCAACTGCGATGAACTGCTCGTCTTAAAGTACCTGGGTGTCTACTGGGTGTCAGTCAGGAAATAAAGCGTTTCAGGGAAAACTGACATTCATTTCATAATTTTAAATTCTGTTTCAAGTTCACTGGACTTCAGTTTTAAAGTAATAAATACATATGTACAATTCAATTTCAGATTCAGTTTTGCAAAGCAATTATTAAAATTACACAAACAAATTCAATTTATGTAATTCAAATTCGGCTTTTCAATGCAACTATTCAAGTTTAGCAATTCAAATTCATATATAAATGATTCACATTCAGTTCCTGATGGCACATATTACAGCACACAGCTCTATATAATTCAATAAGTTTCAATTAATTCATAATAAGCATATTTATATTGTATTATTTAAACCTTTAAGAATATACAACTTCTGTGTCGTTACTTTCTTTCATGTTACATTTTTTTTGCAGTATAAAATCCAATTGAATATATAACAAATGACATTTTCTGTGAATCTTATTCAAGCCGTTCCTTAAGGAAGGATAACGTGAGGCACAAATGTGTGCAGCACGGTAAAAAGATTGATAGCTCAATTTAAGTTAGCAAAACTCAAAACATTGAACATTTAACAGTAGGGATGGGCGAGTACCGATACCAGGTATCGGGCTGATACCAGCCTTTTTTCAAGTACTCGAGTACTCGTGACGCAGACGAGTACAAGCCACCGATGGCAGAGAGGGAAGACGTTAAGTGAGTCCTCCTTGCCTGTAACTGGCGCTAGCTTGCAGCAGTTTTTCACCAAAACGTCAACGGTTTGGAAATACTTCAAAATTGTGAATCTTAAACTAAAAGAGCATTTTTGTGTTTTATTTTGAGCGTGAAGACTATTGAAGAGTGACTGTGCTGTTTTTTTTGTCAAAATTAAAGGAAATATATTTGTTTAAAAATATCTTTTAGTGATTTTTATTATTTGTCAAAATGTACTACTGGTATCGGTATCGTGAGTACTGAGGGTCTGAGTATAGGTATCGGTCTGAAAAAAAGTGGTATCGAACATCCCTATTTAACAGTTCAAAAAAAAAAAAAAAATTGATATGTATTTGTGGAATTTGAATTAGCCTGGCCCAGCCAGCGTCAGTGAACTTGAGGTGGCCCGACCAGTGGCGACCACAACATGACTGTTGGGCACCGTTTAAGTAGAACCTTGAACTTTTTTTTTTTTTTTAACTAATATGGTGCATGTGTGTGTAATACACTGGGCAGCATTACAGTAAAGTGGAAATAAGTCAGCAGCAGGTAGTGTAGAGTGGAAAATGACTAGTACAAAGTAGTCCATAAAAAAAAAAAAAAAAAAAAATGTAAAAAAAAAAAAAAAAAAAAGCACTGCGGGCAGAACTCAAGGCAACACATGGAAATGACTCCAACATAAATACACACACGGTACACCCACACTGCCTCCATCTATTACCTTACCCCGAGCTGACACCTTGGCTCATCTTGTTGCATGCCAGCCAAGTTTGGGTCCCCCGGGCCTGGTCTCGGTATAAAAATAGCAGGGGGGAAAAAATAAATAAATAAATAAATAAAAGAAGAGGGCTGCCCTCTTCAAGCTCGCTAGCGGAATTCCACATGGAGGACATGTTCCCTCAACATTGTATGAAAGTATGTTATTGATTGGTATTTGGTACATAGAAAAGTGGTGTACGAGTCCCTGTTGACTCATTCTTCAATTGACAGCATTTGCTTCATTAATTCAATCAGTGATGAGTTCGATTGGGTAATTTGGTGTTTGGATTAATTACGTCTATTGAGTTTAATCATTAAGTCTGACCGGACAACATGGATGCCGTGTGGCAGACTGCTAATCATTAAGTAGTAATTGAAGGTTCAATTCAGGGACACTCAATATTTTGGGGGGCCAATTTCGACTTGAGCCACATTTAAGCGTTCATCCAAAACTAAGTGACCAATTGATTGCAGCCATATTGTTAACCTTTAAATACCTTTTCAGTCATGTTTTGCAATCAAAAAGTGTTACATTTTGACTCAGTGGGAAACTGGATTTACAGTAGTCATAACCAGTGCAATTTCTGCAGCAGGGATCATCACTATATATATTTTTTTAATTTTATCTTTTATTTTTGAGATTTCTTTGCCTTGATGTCGGAAGACGCGTTTCTGCTGTTGCTTCTACCGCGGCTGCCACTGAAGCAGAATAACATCTTCCGGGTCAACACAACCAACAAACTCAGAACACATCCTATGACCTACGCTACCAATGCATGCTTGAAGTTTATCTGCTTGTACTGCCTGACTGCTTTGTGGCACACTGAATAACCGAACAGCACTTTTGAAAAACTGTCTGTTCCAAACAGTCGAAGTACAGCAGAGCGCGCTCGGAGTGTAATTCTGGATGCACATATATACAAGTAGAACGATGATTCTGGTTTCCAGGATACATTAAGACATGCACTCGCACTAGTGAAATTTTAATACATTTTTACCTGCACACACAGAGAAACTGGTCACAGTCTCAAGCCCTGTATACGATTCAACATAGTCTTAGATTTAACCAGCACAACTTTCGGGGGATTTATAGAAGCCTGAGTTCAACATGGCATATTAGGCTACTATAGGTCGCTTGCACATGTCGTCACTTCCGCCTCGAATTTGTCGTAGTCGCCATGCTGGGTGGCCTCCATTTACGTAGTGATTCGGTCTAACACTTATCTATCACGTTTGTTGTCTGCGTTTAAAATGGTACATTGTTGCTGCATCGTTGGCTGTTCGAACAAAGCCAAGGGGGAAAATGGTCGGCCTTTCTTCCGAATTCCGAAAATAACTAGGAACCAGGGCCTGGAGACAGAGGAGTGCGGACTCCGGAGGGAAGTCGTTACTTTGGGCTCGTGTGTGCAGCCATCACTTTGTGAGCGGTAAGCTTGTTTACCTTTATTTAATGCATGAGGATTAATAACGTTTCGACCGCCCATATATGGGCAAGTTGCTTATGTTTTGGATTCATGAGCAAGCAAGTTCGGTAGTACAAGCTGGCTAGCGGACGTTAGCCGAAAGCTAACATCGAACATTTTCACCCAAGTAGTGCCAGTGCAAAGTGTTTACTGCTGAAATTGGATTGATTAGTCTTGGGCTCTTAATGCCGATAACATGTTTTTTGGTGGCAAAATGTAAACTTGGAAAAAAGAGACAGAAGGGGGTGATGCAAGAAAACAGACCCCCGGTAGCCTACACATCATGCTAAAGAACTTATTCACGGCCACCCTACTGCGGCAAAATAACCAGTCTTCCATATTTTATTTGTTTATATATTTGTTTATTTTAACAGGTCGCCCTGCGCCCGTTTTTCTGTCCAATCATCCCGACTGGGCTCCAACATTAAAGTTGGGTCCCAAGTTACAACATCTATGTCTCAGCCCAGTCGGTGCCAAGATATGAACGTGCACAGGAGAGACAAGCAAAGAAAAGACGACTCGAAGTGGCAGAGAGTGTGTTGCAGTTATGCAGCCAGATGGCTCCAGTAACCTGTAACCTCAAGTACTGCTGACATCATTGACTCTGGTATGCCACTCAGAATTCATTACATGATATATTGTATGCATGAGTGAATGTATGTGTTTATGTTTGTGTGTGTACACGCACCTTATATTTTAGAGACATTTGGAAGTGTTTATAGAAATAAGTATTTGCCTGTAGCAATGTTCATACATTAAAAAATGCAACAAAATGTGTACATTTCTTTTACACTGACAAAAAAACTATACTACTGTACTATAGTAAACCTTTTACTGGTACCGTATTTTTTTGTGATCTTTTTTTTATTTTATTATTATTTCTTTAGGGATCTCATGCCACACCGACTTGATTGCCAATGACATGATGGAAACGAAGGCGAGCATCAAAGCATTGGAGGAGGACAACATGCGACTGTTTGTTTGGCGCTAATAAAGGCAGCGATTATACAAATTCTATTGTTGGGTTTGTTTACAAAGCTATACATAAGACAAATGACAGGATTTGACTCAATGTGCAATATGGTCCCTCTTAAAGTAATGGCATAAATCTCTATTATTTCTAAAAGCACAAAAAATGAAGTGAATAATGATTAGATGTAGTAATTTCAGGGATAAAATTGAACTGTTAATTAATGTATTTATTTTAGCACAGGTGCCTACCATCCTGATGACGGTATGATGTAATGTTGATGGGGTACGCAATGACTTTCATTATACTATGTACAGAGGAAAAAGTTGCTCTCTTTTAAATTTGTTTAATGTAAGACAAGTACCAGTACTGTGTTTCAGTTTTCCCAATCATCCTTGTTTCACACTTGTCACAAAACCACTGTCCTTTTGGCAGTCTAGATTGGCACACTTCAAGTGATATCATTTGATTTTACAATCTGCTGCAGCACAAAAAACTACTTTATTCCGCATCTTTGAAGTACATGAGCAAGTGGTAGGTGACAGCGGCTGAGCAGGAACACTGGAAGTCCACTGCTGATCTAGTAAATGCTCTCCCGAGCAGTTCAGGTAAGGAGGGGACTTTGGGAGAAAAAAAACTCTGGCTTTTCCAGCTGGCCAAAACGAGCGATCTGGCTGGACTCGCTCAATCACACTTTGTCCACACCACAAAGTCGCAGAAGTCCCGTCCAGTTAAACTCATCTGTGCCTGAATCTGAAAATATTACAAACATTGTAATGAAAATATGAAACATGGAATTAAATAAGAAACTACAAAAAGTAAAGCCATACATACCTGGTAATAATATTGGTGTTGTCGTGACAAGTGATGGGAATTGTTGCCATCCGGCACCAGACAGAAATTGGGTGTTGTGACAGCCTCCTTAACCGTGAGATCATAAGAAAAGCTGTCAGTATGCTCAGTAGTTCCATGAACACGTTTTATTGTACTGGAAACTGAAACTAAAAATATGTCCTCTGAGAGTGGTTAACCTTAACCATTTAGAATAAGTTGATTAAGTAACATGTAACTAGTGAAAGGGTAGCATTAAATTTAATTAAGCCACAGGGAGGCTGTGCATAGTTACTTTTTATTCTTATACGCTCTGCCATATTTGCCTGTTATAAAATGATTAGAAAAACCACATCAGGTAAACCCAGCTGTGCATGTAAACACAATGATAACAGGAAGCCTGAGAACAAATCAACATTTTTGTGTGCAGAATTACCAACACCATGTGGTTTACTTACGTGCAACAGCAACAGTTTCTTCTGATGCGATGTTAAAGTTTACACTCTGTATCCACCCGCTTACAAAATAATTGTAAGCCTCCAGGGATTTGTTGGCGTGTTATGGAGCATGTTGTCAACACGAGGTAGTGAAAAATGTCCAGAGAAGTCACATTTGGCCAGCAAGCTTTCTCCGTCAAAAAAAAAATCACCCTTGGTCAGGACGTAATTAGGATCAATCCCACCACACAGAGACACCTTCTGCCTGTATCGTTGTTTTTGATCTTCCGGTAAATCGTGAAAATACTGCGTAAATGACATCAGGTTGATAAGCTCTACCGTGTAACTCACGAGTGTACCTTGTGAACCGGCGGACACCCAAGATGGCGCCCGAAGAAAAAACTCCCATGATGCATTACGATGTGCAAGCGACCTATAGTGAAAACTTTACAGCAAGCAGCAGTTTGGCAAAAAGTGAACAATTCTTCAAAAAGGGGCTTTAAAGTTGTTTCCAAGTTGAAGTTTATTATCCAAGCAAACAAAAAAAAAAGAATTAGGTGTATTTAAAACTACCACATAATTTTTCCTTAGTAAAGTTTGCTACCTTAACACAGGCTAAACTGGCATCAATGTTGCGGCAATTCCATCCATTTTCTGCCCCGCTTTTCTTCACTAGGGTCATCATGGGCATGCTGGAGCCTATCCCAGCTGTCTTGGGGCAGTAGGCACTCGGTAAGACACACCCTGAATCGGTCGCCAGCCAATCACAGGTTGTGGCAATTATAACTTTAAAAAACTTGGAACACAAGCAGTCGCAAAACGTGCAGTTACAAATCCTTGATCCTCGCCAACAATCGACTAATTTAATGGCAGCTTATTGAGCAGTTGCGCATGCCTTCATGCCTCTCCATATATGCATTATACCACCACCTGGAGGTTGTTAAAGATTATCATCTGCCACTGAGGGGACGTCGGTTCAAGCCCATCCCCAGCCACATGGCTGCGGTGTCCTTGAGCAAGACGCCGAAGTACTCCGAGGACGACGGAGGCTCAAGCAGCACTCTGCTCCTTAAGTCTTTAGATTCTATTTAATTTTGTTATCCGGTATATGCTCAAATAAATTACTTCAGCATTCGGCAAAACGTGCAAAGGTACTCCCCCCTCGCTAAATTAAAAGTAAAGGGGTCTGTGAAAGAATTTCAGCCCATACGAGGTTATAGATGTATCAGAGAAGGGGGTCCCGGAGTAGCAGACAAAATGAAAGAGTCAAGCAGACATGTTGAGATATAATCAGGTTATAATGTTTTACTCTAATTTGAGTCTTTCCTTGGATGATGTCACACAAAAATGTTTCCCAAAAGCGAGTTTTTTTGACAGGGGGGTAAAAAAAACAAACAAGCAAACTAACAAACTCTATTTCTGTGAAACCCATCATCGTATTTTCCAAATTCTGCCATTGCAATCAACAGTTTGTTATTTTGGGGGCACATTTCATTACATTGCTAAGCAAATTAAGGTACATTTGGTGAAAGATGATTGAAGATACAGGTGTTTAAAGTTATGAAGAATGGAACAAAGTAACCTTATAAGATTCTGGCACAAATAGGTGTTTTCCCAGCCAATAGTGTTATGTTCTTAACATTTGCGAATACTAATTGCAAAGGACTAAACATAGGTCTCGTATTTTATTCTAACATTTTCCTTACCCATGCTATAGGACATTTGACCAAATAACCAACAGAATAAACTAATTATAAAGGGTGGCAACATTCCCTGCAAGCTCATCACTAGAACACATCCATCAACATAAGCAACAGTTGGAACCAACAAATGTTACACAAGAGGTTAGGAGAAGGTGTATGTGTAGAAAGAAGTTTAAAAAGGGGTCGTTTAACACAAGCTAACACTTGGGCTAGCCTGCCTAGCCAACGATTAAATGACACATCACACTGAAGGCTAGCCAGGTGAAGCTAGCACAGCATTGCATGTGTTTTCACACTACCTTAAAGCTTGGGTGGCTTTGAAGTGAGCTGTATACAAAAATAATTAGCCAAGTTTGTTTTTCCAACTGTCAGTCACTTAACTAGCTCGCTATGGAAAAGTGTACAATTCCCATTGCACACAGTGTCATTCCATTAATAGAATCATTCAAACCATAATGAAAGGTGCTAGGCGGTGCTAACATTGCTACACGTACACTTCCAGCGACGTCAGCCTCCCCCGCGCATATCTCCGCCACCTTTGGCCGCCAGCGTGGCCTCGAGGCCCGGCAAGCCCGCGCCACCGCAGTGCGAGGAGGCTGCGGCGGCGGTGGCGGCCCGTCCGGTCCGCGGCTAACTTAAAATGGCGCTGAACGCTCGCTAGCTCGCAGCCTACGATGAGCCGCCGGAGCGAGTGTAAAAATACATTTTGAGCCCCGGTAACACACCGCCGCGAGTCGCCGGGACGTTTGTCACGCAACAGGCACGTTGCGGAGCACCTTACCTTTAAATTTGAGGTCGGAAGGAGGCTCGAGAACGAGGGCCTGGTCCAACTTTGACATTTTAGCTAAAGAGGAGGGGACGTGTGCGTGTGTGGGAACGGGTCACTACTGACTAGTGGAAGTCTCTGCTAGGATACTCTCTCTCCCTCTCCGCTGTGCACAACGCTGACGTGCGCGGGCATGTGGCTACAAATACACGAGCGCGCGCACGGCACCAGCTGCGCCGGTGTGTACGTACGTACGTACGTGCGTGCTGACGTACGCATGCGGCCCCAGCTGATGTGGTAACGGGCGCAGTAATCGAGTTATGCCCGACAAGGAATAAAATGAGAACCGTCTTTAATTCACCTAACGTGATTTGACTGTCTGCAACCCTTCACATATTTGTTTAAATTTGATGTAATTATAGTCTAAATTTTATACTATAATTACACTTTTATGGGCCACTTTATTTTAGACTAGACTCTAAAACCAAAGTGGCTCATAAAAAAAAGTCTCTACAACTATAAACTAACTATACAGCCGACACCGTATACTCACGGTTCGGTATCCGCGATTTTTTCCCCCCTCAACAGTTCTCCCTTTTTTTTTGTGGGTGGGGGTTAATGTTAAAAAACATACAGTATGCGTGCATATATTATATATACTCTACACATAAAAATATGAACACATTAAACATATTAAAAATTATTTATACTCTAAAACAAAATCATGCAATGAGAAAAACATTTTCAAGAATGTGCACATTTCGTGTACATTCTAGCACATTTGTAAACACAGTGTTACGTTCCAAAAAAAAATGCATGCAAAATTACACTTAAAAAAAAATCTATTAAACAGCAAGGCTGAAAAAAAGAGCGAGGAAACACTCTAAGTAACTATTACTAAATTTAAATAAAAATAAGAACCCAAAACACATTTTTTATATGTCTTTCCAAGATATTATGCAATGTTCAGTTAGATTGTATTGTACTCATAGATCAATGTTTATCATTGGGAATGTTTTCCAACAGTTGAGCTTCCAAGATGGCAGCGTGATGGGATGATGGCTCGGATGGCGACACATTCCAGGTTCTCACCATGTCAGGAGGTCAAACGCACTCCTGACATTTATGCTCCCCCCCCCCCCCCCCCCCCCCCCCCCCCCCCAGAGTTTCACCTCGCACAGGCCTGTTCCAGAAACTAACACGAACAAGGACGAATGCTTATGTTTGGATTGTGGAAAACAATCTGTCATGATAACCATAGAACAAGGAAATGAAACTTTCTTACGACACAGGAAATTGTACAAACAACTTCCTGATGTAAATCCATATACCAAGTTGTTGGTACAATATTGTCATTGTTCTCTCCACAAAACTGAGATTTTATTCTTTTCACTCGCAATTTTTTTGTCCCACTCACAAAATGGTTACTTTGGTCTTGTAAAATTATGACTTTTTGTAAAATCACAACGGTATTTTCCAATAAATGCACCTTTTTTTTTCACGTAAAATTCAGATAAAAAATTATTGGAAAACTAAGTGTCATAAATGTATAACATTTTTTTGCTTTCTGAATTATGACTTTATTCTTGCAAAACAACATATTTATTCTCATTATATAAAGACCTTCTCATAAAATCATTATTTTGATAAAATTACAACTTGACTTTTATAATTAAAACTTTTTCCCCGTATTGACTATTTTTTGTAAAATCACAACTGTATCCAAATCAAATTAAGACTTTCTCATAAAATTACAATTTTTTTGGTAAATTTAAAACCGTATTGTCGAAAAGAAAAAGTCACAACTACTCTTGCATAATTGAAACTTTTATATACTGTAGTGTACATTTATGACTATTCTCATAAAATTATGACTTGTTTTATTTTTATTTTGGTAGAGGGTTCTTACGCATGCCCGATCCATCACACCAGCATCTGAAATTCAAACAGAATTCGTTTCTCCCTCCCACTGCTCACTGCTTCATCTATCCTTCCCTCCTTCATCTCTTTAGTTTTTCCTCTGGTCTCTTGAGATCTCACTAATCTGTTGGAATTTAGAAGTTTATGGAGTTGGTGTAAGATTCTGGTTTTGTAAGCATGTGGGTGGCAGGTAGTGTTTAGCTGGTGCTGGATTTCACTTTGATTCATCTTTCTTTTCTTTGACCTTTCCTCTGGTCTCCTGACCTTCTGAACTTCACGAGCCTGGCGAGACTCTGAAGTATCCGGTTAAGGTGAACTTAAGCGTAATGGGATTTTTATTAGGTTTTAGGTGAACTAATGAGTACAAATTCACACACACACACACACACACACAAATGCGCACATACGCACATTAAAAACAAAATAAAAATTTTAAAAAGAGCAATGATGATGATATGTTGATTCGGTAAGACTGCCGAATGAACAATTCTGAACTCTCCTTAAAAAAATAAAAAAATAAGAATAAAACAATTAAAATGTTGTCCATTCAAGTTGGCCCTGCACCAAAATGTCCTCCCTTGACCCCATATTCATGTAAATGGGCTAAGTAGATTGAATGTAATCCTGTTAGCAAATAAAATCACATGTAAAAAGAGTATAACATTGAATAATTACAATTTTATTACAGTACACTGATTAGATGCATAAACAGGTTAGTGTGTACAAGGAAGCTCTACGTCCTTTGAGAAATCAGCTGATTCATGCATAACGGCACTTTTAGGAACATCAACTAATCTGACATCCAGCATATGTCGCATGATCGCTTCATGGCGTATTCACAAAAAGTCCAGCACGGATGAAGAAAAAGTGTTGATGCATAGGAAGACTTGCTTTAAAAAACACACTTTGAAGAGGAAGTGAAAAATTCTCTTTACCACAATATGTTCTATGCACCCCGACGAGCCTGATATGGTAAAGAAATGTTTTGACTTGATTTCCCCTTTAAAAAGGTACGTCTCGTTAATTCATTAAACACTTTTTTACATGCTTAAGATTTAAAAAAAAAAAAGTAACCCTTTTTGGGCAAAAATAAAATACATGGAAAACACACGTTGTATTCCCTGTAGTGAAACCACAGAACATTACAGTGGAACCTCCAAAGTGGAACAACACTTTGAGCTCTGTGAACATCTCAAGGATGAAATCACCAAATCAGCGCTTTTACTTTATTTTAGTTATATTATACAGCTGTTAACTTAGTTAAAAACAGATTATTGCTTGTGGGGAAATTCTCTTCACGCAATGACTAATGGCCATATAATACTGAACAGCCATGATGTCATATTATGTCCCATACTTTTCTATGAAAATGGAACTTATGACATCAGAAACATATCAGACCGCAAATAGCAACTGGAAAGTTACAACTTTATCCTTTTATTTTTACGCCTTCATTGTTGCATTTTTGTTCTTGAGAAGTAAACAAAAATCTTCCTGACAATGGTGGAACTTTTTTTTTTTTTGTCTGTTTGTTTTTTTTTGTTTTACAAAATTGCAACTTTTTTTTTTACTCTCAGAAAATTACATTTTTATTCTGACCAAATTACATCCTTATTCACACAAAATTACGATTTATATGTACAAAATACAAATATTTTAATAACATTCCAAATTCATCCTCATAAATTATTAAATGATTGGTATAAAACAGCACTTTTTTTTTTCTTGTAAAATTTTAGATTTCATTCACACAAATTTATGACTTTATTAGGACTTTATTTTCATAAAATTATGACTTCCTTCATGCAAAACCAACACTTTTTGTCATAAAATGACATCTTGTTTGCCTGACTTTATGACTGAAAGAACGGCAGCTTTTTCTTTTCAAACGTCTATCTTGAAAGGTTGAGTGATTTTACTTGTATGTCAATTAAACATTGCTTTACGCTTGATACATTTCCACTGTGGAGGCTCCGCTGTAGTTCATTCCGCATGTAAACAATTGCAGTAAAGGGGAGGGTCACAATGTTCCAGCAGGAGGCGCCACCATACTGCAACCATGCAAGCATGGCCGTTAGTGACCTCTTACACCTCTTACACGAGTGCATGTGTGTGCTACACGAAGACGCATGTGTGTGCATGTTGCATTGATATTGTATGCTGATGTGCCATTGAAGAGCCACAGTGCATTGAAGGTAATGAGAGCGGACGGCAGGGAAAAGGCTTTGCGACAAAGCACCAGGGGAGACATTTGATTTGCTAAAATAAAAGAGAAAAAAAGAAGAAGTGAAGTTCTTCCTTTATGAGATAGCTGAGGTTATGCCACATGGGTGAGTATCAAGGCCACACTAAAAATGAATACAATAGCGTTCGAACGGTATGACAAAAAAAGTTGGAACAATCTTGTATTAGTATTAGAATGTTATTCTTGTTACAATTTTATTTGTAACGCTGTATCACAAATTTTATCTCATAGTTTTTTCCTCATCTTCTTTCCTCACAATATAAAACTAAAAACTCAATATTCCAACAATTTCTTGTCATATTACTAAGATAATTAATTTTTTTCTTTTTTTACAACATTAACATAATAACAAAATCTAGAATAATTCAATGTTTTTATTCTTTTCATCGTGGCCCCAATACTTTTGAATACATGTGACACAAAGCAAAATGATGTTCTGCATGGCGGCTGAGACCTTGAGAGTTTGTGGCCGTACTAGCAGCACCTCCTGGTGGCCGGAGCAGGCTGTCGGGTCAGTTTGAACGACTCTGTGCTTTCCACGTCGGGGTTTTCCAGCGGTGGGATCTGTTTGCCTGAAGTAAAAAAAAAAATGTCAAAATGGTGTCATGCTAGATGTGGAAGCACAGCAAGTGCTTGGTTGTTCACATGCAAATGTGTTTATATTAAATCAGAGACACAACATATTGATGGATACACAATTGGGATGTGCATGTCTCCAATAAAAGACGATTCGATGTATACGGTATGATTCAACAACAGTACAATTCAAAATGTAACAGTTCCATTTGGTTAAATCAGGGGTGGCCAAACTTTTTCATTTGAGGGCCACATCCAGAAAATCAGAAGGACGCAAGGGCCACATGTTATGAAGAGAAATTGTGTTTAGTCCTAAAAATTGTACAAATATTGATTTGTGCTTTTGCATACTTAGAAAAATGCTACAGTATATAAACCAATTTATTTGTAATATGGCAGTAGGGTTATTATAGTTTTGGAAATTTTCTTTTTAGTTAGTTTTTATTAGTTTAGTTCTTTAAAAAATGCTTAGTTTTAGTTTAGTTTGTTAGTTTCAGTATTAGTATTATTTTTTATTTATTTATTTTTTACAAATGTGTATTACTTGTGCGCAATATTTAAAAATCAGCATGGGAGCAACGTCATCTGAAGGTGCTTTTCTATTGGCTGCTGCTAGATGACGTCACTTCTGTGTGACATACTTTCAAACGTCATTATTCCTGTTTATATCAAAATAAATCTACTAAAAATCACATTTAAAATCATCCCCAAAGCCTCATGCATTAAATTAATTACCAAAGACTAAAACGAAGGACATGTTTCCTATAATTATAATTAGTTTTAGTTAGTTTTGTAAACATAAAATGTAGTTTCAGTTAGTTTTCGTATTTTAAAAAGCATTTTCGTTTTTATTTTATTTCGGTCACAATATTGTTTTTTGAATTTTAGTTTTAGTTTTTTCATTAGTTTTAGTTAACTAAAATAAGCTTTAATTGCACCTGTTTTTCGATACCCTCCCTTCTTACTTTGACCATCTCCAAACATTTTTGTTTTGTTTATTTTATTTGAACTGAGTCAAATGCATTTTTTGGCATATGTCGCGGGCCACTAAAAAATGGACGGCGGGCCGCAAATGGCCCCCGGGCTGTAGTTTGGACACCAATGGGTTATATCTAAACCCTTTTCCAATTCAAACGGTTTTCCCGATGAAGTGGCACCAAACCTACTGATCTTCTGGAAGAGTTCCTCAACGTTGACGGCATTCCTGGCGCTGGTCTCGATGAAGATGGCGGCGATGGATTCGGCAAACTCCTTGGCCTCCTTCATGGGCACTTCCCTACAATGTCAGCGTCAGGTATGAGATAGACGAGGATCTTTTTTTTTTATGGACGTACAGTTGGACCTTGACTTACGAGTTTAAGCTGTTCCGAGACAACGCTCATAACTCAAAACACATAATCATATTTCCCCAAGTGAAATGAATGGAAATGCCATCAATCCATTCCAGCGCACCAAAAAACACCAACTGAATGTTTTGTAAAGTGCTGTACGAAAAATAGCATGCAGTAGTACAAAGATATACGGCAATAACACACATGTAGAAAATTAAACAGTTGTGCATCATGATGACCTGCATTAATTCAAAAGGCTTTGTGTGTCTAGTGTGCGCACCTTAGCCACCAGAGGGCAGTATAATACATATAGACATGCTACATGTCGATTTGCTAATGAAATACAAAAAAGCTGTAGTAATATTTACAGGTAGTCTTTTTTTCACAGAGGATAAAGAATATATGCCTGTGCCTATTATTACTAGGTCTGTCTGCATGTGTTGATACATTTTGTGTTCAAACACAATAAAGACATACACAAAATCTAATTCACTTTGTTTTGTTTTAGAGTAAACTGGGCTTTTTTTTGTACCCTATTTTTCAAGAATTGTTCACTATCTGCCAAACTTAGCTCGGTCATGATACCACTGAATGACTACAACAGCAACAAGGAGCCCACCTGATGTCTCCTAAGTCGTTCTTATTCCCTGCGATGGCGACAACGATGTCCTCGGGCCCGTGTTCCTTCAGCTCCTTTACCCACTTCTTCAGTGTCTGGAAAGAGTCCTGCGCACATAGTTGGCAGAGAATTACCTGGTCAACTTCATTCCCACAATTCCATGGTGTTGCAGATACAGTACACACAGCAGTGATGGAGGAAAAAAAAAAATAAAGGTGGAAAATAATAATTTGGTGGTCTGGTGGTTTGCACGTCTGCAACATAATTCTGTGATACCCCCCTACTATAATGTTAAGACCAAATGGTAAGCAGATCTTGTATTGTGTTTGCTTGGATGTACACATTTGTCAAGCTTTTGGGATAAAATGGACATACTCAATTTGCTGGATATATATATATATATATATATATATATATATATATATATATATGAATAATAATAATAATATAGTGTCCAATGAGGAGCTTACCAGTTTAGTGATGTCATAGACGATAACAGCAGCAGCCGATCCTCTGTAGTACATCGGAGCTAATGAGTGGAACTACAAAAGGGGAAAAGGATTACAATAAAGAACTGCTTATCAGGATTCAGTTTTTGTTGATTATAGCGGCACCATATGGACAAAAGCGGTATTGTTTTCCTTTGAATGAAAACCACAGCAGGCTTCCCCGCCATGACCTCACAGACGGCTTGTGATGACGAGAAACCATGATGCTTCTTGTGATGAAACAAACTTCAAAGGAGACCGCTTCAAACCCTTGGCTAAGCACTTTATTAAGGAAAACAGTCAACAGAAAAATGCTTGCCAATTATACTGGAAATTCTCAGAAACATGACTCACGCGTAGCGAGCAAGGCCTTATTCATGACCTGAACACTATCAGAAGCAATGACCTACATTTACAACTTCAATTCTTTTTTATTTTTTTTTTTTTTTTTTTTCCAACTTCAATTCTAATACAGTACTTGTTCCATGGAACTGTATTCTTTTATTCCCAGCAGTTTATTTACTTAATTTCATAACATTTGTGTTGGCTGCTGTAAATGCAGATTCACCTATTCACAGATGTTTATGTCCAAAATACCTTCCAAAAAAGAAATCGTATTTTCCCTGTGGTCAAATGTACGTGACGGTAAGGGTGTGCTCAAAAAATCGATACGGCACTATATCGTTGCAGGCCTCATTACAATACATGTATCGATACGCAGGCATCAGAATCGATATTGCTTGTTAACTTTAAATAGCATTGTACCTAAAAAATAAAAACCAGCAGCGTCTTTGAAGTTAATTGCCTTCAATTAATGCAAAAATAGCTCACACCGGTGATCTTGCGAAGAAAAATGAAAGCAGAGGAAGAATATCAACATTTATTTACTCATAAACTTTACGTCATGTGTCTTAATGTACCAATTTTCGTACATTTTGTTTATAATAGAATAGAATAGAATGTTTGCATGAAAAAAAATGTTGCTTTTTATTTCCCCAAATATTTCAAATAAGCACATTTTAGAGCTGTAATTTTAACACTTTGATATTTTTGCTCATATCAGCTCATGCTTATTAATACATTTTCCCGGTGTGTCTGTGAAAGCTGCTCCTTGCTCTGCAGTGCGTACATATTTTAGACCAGGTATGCCGCTTGGTGGTAAACCAGAAGAGCTACTAACAAAAAGATTTTTGGTCATCCAGCATAATAAACATATCCTTTACGTATGCATATGACTGTTATTATAAGATGCAAGTAAATTAATGTAAAATATCGGGATACGTATCGATCAAGTATTGGGATACATATGCGTCGCGATACAAATCGTATAGTGACCCTGTATCGTGATACGCATCGTATCATGAGGTTGGCGGCAATACCCAGCCCTAGCTAGCGGCGTCCTTGTGATCTTCTGCGTGAAGGCAGATCACGACGTTACACGGCCGACAGCAAGTCGGTCACAAGAAAACACGATACATGATGGGGGGCATGCGAGAGAAATCAAAGTATGTGAACAACATCCAAATAAAGAAGGAGGGGGGAAAAAAAAAAAGTATGTCACCCGTTCTTGTCCTGCCGTGTCCCAGATCAGGAATTTATGCAGCTCGCTTCCGGATGGCACAGTCTTGGTCAGGAATGAGGCTCTGGGGAGGGACATGTAGCATGAGCAACAGCATAAGATTACATTTGGCAGTAAACTTTATTTAGCATTGGTGACAGCGTAAAACCTTACACAGCATTAGCATCAATCCGCTACTTTACTTAGCATTGATGACAGTCTAAAATTTCCTTTAGCATTAGCGACAATGTAGCATGTCACTTAGCATTAGCGACGGTCTAAGCTTTAGTTAGCATTTAACTCCTCTATGCATTAATGCCAGTCTAAAACTTTAATCAGCATTAACAGTGTAAAACGTTGCTAGTATTAGTAATAAAAACATCACTTAGCATTAGCAACGGTCAAAAATGGCACTTGGCATTAAGCAATGGCCAAAACTTAACTTTTACTCATATAGCAACAGGCTAAACCTTCGCTTAGTATTAGCTTCGCTAAAAAGTGGACTTTAGTTAGCATTAGCAACATAGTATAAACCTTCAATTAGCAATAGACAACTTACCATTAGCTACCGCCGAAACCTTCACTTAGCATTAGACTTCTCATAGCAAAACTTAGCATTTAGCGCCATGCTAAACCTTCACCTAGCATTAAACGTCACTTCAATTAGCGACCTTGCCTTACCTTGTTTCAGCATTAGACTTCACTTAGCATTAGTACCTTTGCTTAGCATTAAATCTTGTTTGGTATTACATAGACTTAATTTAGCATAAACAACATCCCAATCCATCACTTAGATTTAAAGAGCAATGTGACAAGAGGCCGCCATCGTTGCAGAATTTTCTAATATGGAAATTTGGAATGAGCGCGTCAATCACCTCTAAAATCCTGTATAACAAACACATTTAGGGGGAAAATTTTGATTACTAAAAGATATTCTATTGCACTCACTGCACTTCTCACAAATGTTTAATTTGCGCTATTTAAATTAAGTTTTTAGGGTAAGTCTTTGAAATGTCAGAAATGTGTGTGCAACAAGAAGAAACCCCTCAGAAGTTCAGCCCATGCAAGCTTATTGATGGATATTTTCAAATGAAACTTGTCACATTACTTACTACTTTACACATCAGTTAATATTTAGTTTATTTAGCATTAGACTTCACTTAACATCAGCAATAGTTTAAACCAGGGGTCTCCAACATGGGGCTCACAGGCACCAGGTAGCCCTCACAGACCACGTGACAAGCCTGTGGGCATCTTCTTAAAATAGCTCATCAGTAATGGTACATTGGGACACGTATCGGTTTCCTAATTATTATGAGAAATCATTAACATGATCAGTGTCTTCACATGAATGAATATAATTAATTATTAATTTCCCGTACCCTATCGTGGGGCTGATGTTGTGGTCAAAGTGATCCTGGACGAAGCGACACACAATGCTGGATTTGCCCACACCGGTGTCCTGCACACACACAGTCAACAAAGACAAGGATTTCATCAGAAAAGCATTTTAGATCCCAATCAATCAAAAAAAATGTAGAAATGTGTAATCATAGAGAACCATTATGTATCTCAATTGTTTATGCGAATGAATTTCCAAAAATAACTTAGCAGTTAGCATTAGCAACAGTGTAAAGCTTCACTTCGCAGTACTCTTAACTTTTTTCATTTATGTCAGCATTTACTTCAAGAGAATTTAACTGTATTAGTTTTAAATATTATTTATGCTGAAAATTTTAAACTTTACAAATACAGAAATAATATATGTCAAGATAATTCAATTTTAAATGTAATTATTAGATGTATGTTTTTATTAAATCCAAATTAAATTGTAACTGATGCAAGGTTGCACTGTCAACAATTATATTGAGAATGATAAAATATTTTTAATTTATTCTATAGTCGTTAAATAAAAACAATTTTAAAACAATAAAAATAAAAATAATAAAAATGAAAACAATGCACATCAGCAGAATTTTTTTTTCCCCCAAACACTTAATTTTCTTGTATTATTTCGTGACTCATTGTGATTCCTGAAGAGAAAAGCCAAAAATCACATTTTTTTTGGTCATTTTTTTCCTTCTCAAAAATACATAGTAAATTTTGCACTCAACAGCACTGACATTGAGATCTTTATGTGTTTTGTGTTTTTAAACAAAAGGTGAACAATTTTACAAATTAAACATATAAAGCTAAGAAAAATGACTAGGGGTGTGCCAAAAAATCGATTCATAAAAGAATCGAGATTCTCATTTATTAATCGAATCAAATAGATATTAATATCCAAAAATCGATTTTATTTACATTAGAAATGAAGAGGAAAAGGCAGTTGTAGCCCACATGCTGTTTTTGTGGAAAAAGGCACTTACAAAATTAATAAATGTTTAAACAAAAAAAGACACTTTAATGTCTCTATTTGTCATTTTGTCTTGCAAAGCAGACTGGAGTAGATCATGACAATGTTGTGCATATCTGTGAATTGAAGCAGAAATCATGTCAATCAAATCATTTTGAATCGAAAAACGTTATAATCGAGAATCGAAAAGTGTTTCTGAATCGAATCGTACACCCAAAAATCATAATCGAATCTAATCGTGAGACAGTCAAAGATCCCCAGCCCTAAAAATGACCATTTAAAAAACGTTGAAAAAAAAAAATTCTCAGTAATTGTAGATTCAAATTAATTAATAGAACTTGGCTGAGAACTAAACTAAACCTTTAATTCTGTTCTTGTCTGGACGTATTATTAGTTCTGTTAAAATGACAACTTGGTTTTTTTTTTTCCTTTATTGAACAAATTGTAATCAAAAACCAAACATGTCAAATACAAAACAAATAATCATCATTACACAAACTCAGAACAGTGAAGAAAAAGGGGACAAAGAAAAGAAAATAATAATAAAATAAACCATGACAACTTGGGTTAAAAGGCTGGCAATTCATTGGCGATGACGTCATATAACGTCAAAATGCTACGAAAATGTTCTCAAATTGTCAGCTGCTCCTGATGATGATGTTTGGTTTTTGGGTCAACTTCAGCTCACCATCAACAGGTTACTTTTCCACTATTTTCGCACAGAAAATTGTGGATCGCTAGTTAGTAAGCGGTCTAGTTAAGCCTAAACTTGCTTAGTTGGGAAAAAAAAAAAGTATTGTACAACGAAGGAATTTCCCCCAAAATGGAGGATGATAAACAAGAAGAGTGTCACTTACCCCTAAAAGACAAACTTTGAGCTCCCTTATCGCCATGGTGGGTCGCCAAAATGACTTAAATCATTATTCGTCAGTGTCAAATCACTGTCTTTGTCTCGTCATGCTTGAAATTGGTACTTTTTTCAGCGGCAGCCCCCCCACTCTACGTAGGAGAGAAAAATCCAGCCCCGGACTGTCTGACTTGCTGACCATCAGCAAGAACATCCCACACCAAAATGAGACGTCCATCCTGTGGCGGATTTCAAAATAAGAATTACATCGACAACGAAATGACACACATAAAATGAAGAGATCATGTTTTTGATTGTGAACAACGTAATACCCAGTTTCATTATTAGCTCGAAAATTGTGTGTGTGTGTGTGTGTGTGGGGGGGGGGGGGGGGGGGGGGGAGGGGACTCAGTGTTTATACATTTTTAAAATGAGAAACCTTTCACACTGCTAACTTCCTGTATTGGATTCTTGAGATTGCTGTAAATTTACTTATATTTTGCACATCGGAAACGGGGCGGTTTGCACAAAAAAATAAATAAATAAAAAGGTTTTTAAAAAAAAAAATCGGTTCAGTAAGTCAATTTCATCCAACGTTTGTCTTATTTTGTATTTATTTCACATCAACATAATTAACTGCTGTCCTTTTGAGACGGAAGGAAGTGCACAACTATTGCACAAACTTTGGTAATGGTAGGTGGAAATGTTTTCAAGCATTTTTCTTTGGCCATGTTTGGATATAAATCAAGCAAGTCAATCGAAATGGATGCGTTCTTTATTCCTCACAGCAAATAAGTGTTTCAGTCACAGGGTTATTTTTTTAATAACACGTTGAATCATGAGATCATATGAGCATATGAGTCAATTAATGTGTATATAAAACAATTAACATGGGGGAAATTAAAATGGAAAATATGAAATGTCACACCCAAGCCTCCAACAAATAGCCAGAAGAAAACTGTAGAGTGTTAAAAAATATATATATATATGGCAAAATACATAAAAATCATCACAAAAACTCCAATGGAGATGATTGCACAGTAATATTCCTTCCAGCCATTTGTTACCTATGATATATATCTACATACTTTATTATATATTATGAGAAAACTTAATTTCAATACAGGTATAACATCAATTTAAATATTTAGAGCCACTTTATTTATTAGGTATTGTTTTATACAAAGAGCCTTGATGTTTAATCTGTCTTCATTTTGGCACAGTTTAAGTTGACGTAAATTTATGAAAATATATGACAATCTAACGATAAATCTGACAATCTCATTATTACGATGATTATATAGAAGTATTTGTGGGCTTCTTGGAATATGACCCACAGGCCATAGTTTTGAAACCAATTCAAACAAACCCTATCCATTCAAGGTATTGACAAGTGCTTTCTAAATATTTCATTATTTAGTCAATGTTGTAAGACGAATGACAAAGGAAATCTAAACAAATGTATTTGCCTCATCGACTCACCAGTCATACGATAGGAATCGAGTGCTTTGGAGATGTATAATTATTTAGTCACCATAAGATGAAGCAATGATGAAAGTAATTTTTTTCTCAGCTTGAAAATGAGTAAAGATGTCAAACATCACTAACCAGGTTAAGCAACAAACATCATCGACTCAAACATCCTTTCCAGCTCTGCAATTAATTAGTCAATTTTTATCCGCTGAAGCAGTTTGCAAAAAAGGTGTTTTTCTTTTGCTTCAAAGTAGCTACATTTACTACTAAGCAGGTCAAAAATCAATTTGCAACAAAACACATTGACTCACGCATCATATTAAAGGCCACAGCAAGGACTTTCCAGAATTGTAATTATTTGGTCAATGTCAACATAAGATGACGCAATGACGCACATACTACATTTATGTTGATTTTTTTTTTTTTTCTTTAAAGGGGAAGTCAACCAATTTTTTTGACAATATTATGTTCTATGCAGCCCCACTAGTCTAAATATGGCATTAGTGGAATGTGAATTACGCAGCAAAATCCAGCAGTTTTTATCCTATTTTGCCACTTGCTGTCGACTGAAAATTACATCAGTGTTGCTCAGGTCTCAGGTAACAACCAACCACAGCGCAGCTTCAGATAACAGGTGAGCTGTGATTGGTCGTTGCCTGAGCAACACTGATGTCATCTTCAGTTGACAGCAAGCGGCAAAATTGCCCCTAAGATGGATAAAAATGGCTGTATTTTGCTTCATAACTCATATTCCACACATGTAATATTAATCAGAATATGTGAAGAATTGTCAAGAAATGTTTAATGTTGACTTCCACTTTAAAGTAAGGGAACACCTTTCTTTCAACTTTGCCTCACATGTTGCCGTCCCGCTTGTCTTTGCTGGGCGACGGCTTGGGAGGATCCTTCGCTATCTTTCCGGCAGGCGCCGCAACAGAAACAGCGGCGTTGGCTGCGGCGATGGTTGCAGTACTGCTGCTGTTGCTATCGGCAACCTTGGCCTGCTCCTCGCCACCACCTCGTGCCTCCGGGCTGGGCTGCGTGGGTGCGGCTTGCTCGGCTGCCGCTGGCGGCGGCGCCGGCTGCGCGGCTAACTCGTGCTGCAGCTTGTGGCTCTGTAGCAGGCGCAGCTGGACGCGCAGTTCCAAGATGGCCTCCTGCTCCTCGTGGATGGCCTGGTTCAGGTGCGTGTTCTTGTTCTGTGACGCAAAGACGAAACAACTCGGGACTTGGCTGAAGCATCATGAGATTTTTTTTAGACATCTCACGGAATGACGGTACAAACTCGGTTACCTCCAGTTCCTCGTTTTGTTTCTGAAGGTCCTCCAGGATCATCTGCAGCTCCTCCTCATCCTCGCTTTCGCTCTCACTCTCAGATGAATACTCTTCGGTCTCGCTGCGGCCCTGCTGACGACTGGGGGGGCGATAGGAGTACTCTAGTTGGCATTATAGTACTCCAACGTGAGGAAATTACAGCCAGCATTTTACCTCTGGATGTCTGCGATCTCCGCCCGTAGCCTGTCGATCTCCTCCTTCTCTGCGGCAATTTGTCGGCGTAATACTTGCTCCAGTGAGATCAACTCCTCCTGCTCTGTCAGGATCTCATTTTCCTGACCAGATATGTGAATACATTTTATTCATCATAAACTTTTAAATTATAGATGAAAACATGTTTTTAGTGTATCATGTTAGTTGGTTGAATATTAGGGCACATTCATTTGAATATTGTATTTACTCATTAAAAAAAAAAATTGTTTGTAGTTTTATTGTAGAATTAAATTTTTTATGTATTATTCTATTCATTAAAGAAATTAGACGGATTGATTTATTTTATTAGTTTTTTTTTTTTTTATTGTTCATACAGTATGTGAAGACAGCATTAGGAAATTTGCCTATTCCAAAATAAAAATATCAGTAATAATTAGGCATCATCTTGTGGAATCCTGGTGTTATTATTATGTTAGGATTAAGTCATTGATGCCGGTTTTTCATCTGCGTTTGAGAAGTCTTCTTCTGTTACATCAATTTTGGCAATTCGCAGCAGGGCTCTGGCACTAGCCCCTGCAAATAGTGGGATTCACTAGTCTGTAGTATATAATATGTGTGAATTTTTATTTTAAATTGCAACAAATTACAAAATAATTTTTTTTTCATTTAGCAATTTCAGCATTCAGGAAATTGTCATAAAATTCTTATATTTATTCATTTTGTCAGCATTAAAAGATTTTTTTTTTTTTAAATAAATCTGTTATATATTTTTTTTTTATTATAAATTAATGCACAATTTATTTCGAATTTGTACTATGAATTAGCAAATGTTCTAAAGATAATTAACAATAACGTCACACTGATTATGTTTGAACATTTTTGAACACTATACATATTTGATATTTTGTAATGTATAGTAATATATATATTTATTTTAATTATCATAAATTATCATTCATTGTATTTATTTATTTTTGTGACTGTGACTAAATTGAATTAAAATCATTTTCTAAAAATCTCAAACATCATGTTTATTCATCCAGCAAGGGAAGAATTATGAGTTGGATGAAAGGTGGCTCGGCACTCACCTGTGCCAGTAAGAGGTTAACCACTTCCTCCTCATTCTCGGTCATCTCCTCTTTGGAAACGTCTTCCTTGGACAGGCTGGCGATCTCCTGGGCGATCTTAGTCTCGCACTCCTGAAGCGCCACAAAAATGAGTCACCATCGTGATGTCATGTCACCGTTGTTCAATTCAGGGGGGCGGTGGCATTTGACTTACTTGTCGCTTGGCCTCCCTCAGCTTACGCTTGAGAGCGGTGAGAATTCTCTGGACCTCCCAAAGACGCTCCTCTTTGGACAGATCCTTTACGCCGGCCTGTAGGTCCCTGTGCAGGCAGTTGAGCAGGAACTCCTGCAAAAAACAAACAAAAAAAAAACAAGAACTAAAACATGATTTAACCATTAAAAACAGGCTGTATTCAACACATCAGTTGTGAATAAAAATGAGCCAATATTTGATTCTGATGGTATTAAAATTAGAGCTCTAAAATGACTTTTTCCTCTATTGAACATAATTATTTTATATTTAAAACAAAGTATAGAATATTTACTACAGAAGAACTGTGTTGCCATGTTAAGCGGTTATTGAAACCTTGACTTCTTAAAACCACGGTATAAACTGTCAAACCAGTAAATTGACCCATGCCTAGTTGGCACGTGATGCTATCAAAACTGCAACAATAATGGAGGAGGGTCTCATGTAGTTAATTTTATGGTAAGGAGGCTGATTTTATCCAAGAGACTGTTGACAGCATGAAAATGGACGACAGCAGCAAAGTTGAGACTATAGAGTATAAGGTTAATTTGCTAAAGTTAAAGGAGACCAATAGCATTTCATTCAACAAGAGACTTAAAGGGATACTTAACTTATTTAGCCCATTATAGCAATAAAAAGTTAATATTTTGTCTATAATTAATTTGATACTTTCATTATTTTTCCACGTACAATTAGTACCTTTAAAAATACATTTTGCAACTTGCTGTCAACTGAAAATGACATCACAAGGGCTCAGGTAAGCAAACCAATCACAGCTCAGCTTGGGAATGACACATGACCAAACCTAGAGCTGTGATTGGTTACCTGATACATTTGAAATAGAAAGTATTTATAAGTTTTTGGGAGCAAATGAGTTAAATGGAGACTTGCATTCAAGGGCAGCAAAACAACACAACACACCACAAACATTTGTCTTCTCACCTGTCGCCTGATCTCCTCTTTGATGCTATCCTGGGTCTCAGGTAGTGCCGGCATGGTGGCCATGTTGGACCAGCGGAGCGGGCGCACCACCTGTCTTAGGACCACGTCGCCGAACAGATCCTTCACATGTGTGAAAAACATGTAGAGGACCCGGTTTCCGATCTGAAAGAATGGTGAGAGGTGTTTGTTGTTTGTTTACTAAAGCTAGATCAAGACACTGTTCAGACAAGTTGAAGTTAATTATTGGCTTTAATGTTCAACCGTACACACAAGCATTTTTTTTTTTTTAGATTTAATACTAAACAGGGTTCATTTCATTTTTTTATTTTAGCGTAAAATATGTTTTTTGGGTGTTTTTGTATGTCAAAATTGCATATTTAGTAAATTGGGAATAAGTAGAGCAGCCAAGGAGATGTCCCACATAGTAAGAAATGCACTTAAGTAGGCCGAAGCCTCAAAGACAGAGTAACCCATTTTCATAGCCATGTAAAAAGTGGCAAGGACCTGTATGGTGGGATTGAGAACGATGGAGATGTTCTGGATGTTCATCTTGGTGTCGGCCTCCTTGGCGATGACGTGATCCATGTGCGTGACCAGCCAGCCGAGCAGGAGGCGGCTCTCGGGCGGCGCTTCGGCCAGCAGCCGCTGGAACTCGCTCACCTTGTCGGCCTCCGCCTGCCGGCCGCACGCGTCCTCGAAGCGCTGCGCCAGGTCCCGGCCCAGCAGGTTGTCGGGCAGCTCGCGCAAGTACTGCTTGAGCAGGCTGGCCACGGTGTGAGGGTCGTACTCCTCCAGGCACGGGCACTCCTCGCGGTCGTATGCCGTCTTCAGCTCGTCCACCTTGGATTTCATACCTGAGAGAGCCACAGAAGACCATTTACAGTAGCTTTTTGTCATTGTTTTTTTGTTTGTTTATTCTCTCGGTCTGTCAGCTCTCAATGTAAATACTAGTAGGTACTATTGCTGTATTTTATTGCTTTTTGTTTCTCTCACTGTCTATTCTCTCTGAAACTACATACTAGCAGGCGCCTCGCTAAAAGCAACAACAGGTGGTGGGTCCGTCTAGCAACCTAATCAAATAAATTTTTTTTTTTTTTTATACCTTTCATACATTCAAATGCAACTCAAAATGCTGAACAATTAAAACATCCATAATACAATAAAAAGAACCCCCCCCATATCCCCATGATCGTGCCCACAGACACACACGCAAACCACAACATGGCGGGGCACAGAAGAACCCTGTGAGGAAAGGCCCCCAGGAGGAGTTCATCCACACTGAGAACCAAGCAGAGCTTCATCAGGCGTATGGGACTATTTAAATGAAACCAGTACCACGGTCACTTCAAAATGATGCAAATCCATCCTCAAATCTAACAAGTGCTACGGACACTAGGCGTGTGCTCGAAAAATCGAAACAGCAATATATCATTGCGGGCCTCATTACAATACACGTATCGATACGCAGGTATCGGAATCAATATTGCTCATTCATTTTAAATAGGCAGTTAAAGAAGCGTTGCTTGCGCATCAACATCAGCCTCTTTGGAGTTGTGCTCATGTACGAGTAGGCATGGGGGGACTAACATTTCCTCATGCCTCTATCCCACAGACACATCCTGACATGTTCCTTTACCGAAACGATTTTTTGCTCACCCCGAACACGTCACACTGAAGTGAAGATTGAAGCTATAGAAGTGCAGTCACAGTCAAAAAGTCAGGGCTCCTTGTACTCATCTGAGCACTGATGGAGCATACATGATGTACTGTAGAAAAATCTTCAACATTTTAAACTCTGCATCTGCAATCCACCTTTGAAGATAATCAAACAGCAATTTCCTCCCTGGATAGAGCATTTTTTTCAAGGTATAATATATATATATATATATATATATATATATATATATATATATATATATTAGGGGTGTGAATTGCCTAGTACCTGACGATTCGATTCGTATCACGATTCACAGGTCACGATTCGATTCGATACCGATTAATCCCGATACGAATGTATAAGTCGATTGTTGCGATTTTTTTCATTCAAATTTAGAAAATACTAATCAGTAAGCTTGTAGAGTGTAAGATTTATATGAAAATGTATTATTTATTTATCTGAAATTTCAGTCTTATAGAGGTTGTAATCTGTTTCATGTTTGAACAGCATTAAAATAAAATATTAAGGCTTAATGTTCCTTTCATATAACATTCTTCCATGCTCAAGGTGTGAATCCTAAAAAAAAATAAATAAAAAAATAAAAATCGATTCTGCCGATTATTGAATCGATTCGAGAATCGCGCGATGTAGTATCGCGATATATCGCCGAATCTATTTTTTTAACACCCCTAATATATATATATATATATATATATATATAAATATATATAAGTGCAATTTCTGGAGAAATTGTGTGGGGATGCTAAAAGCATGAATACTTGTGAAGTAAATTGAAAGATAAATTATGTTAAAATTACAAATTAATTGAAGTTGAATGATAAATGAATAAAAAGCAAACTTTAACTGCAATCTAGTGAAGGTGGGATTCAAAGCTTCGCCTCCTGTTTACCGGTCAACACTGAACTGTACTACTGTGACACTGTATGTACGGTAATTGTAATTTCAGCATTCCCACAAATATCAGATTTATCATACATAAATGTTTTGGTCTTATACAGTAGGTTTGGCTTATGTGAAAATAAAGGCAAATGAACCATGTATATAAAATTAACTACTTCAAATTTGTTTGAAAGTTGTCAGCTTTGAATTATTTAACCCTCCTGTGATCTTTTTTAATTATAGAACTAAACCACATAGCGAACCTCCAGTTGTGTTGCGTAAATTTATTTTAGACTTCTGTCCCCTCCAAAAACCAAAGACCGGAAAGTGTTGTGGTTGCTTTGATCTGTTTTGAATTGCTTTTTGGTCCCTAGTTTTTCTTTGTCAATCCCCTTCCAAAACAACAAAATAGGTCTTGATGCAGTCATTTGCTCTGACTGACTGTTCGCTCTCTTCTGTCTGTCTCCTCTCAAACTAAGTACTAGTATATGTCCTTGCTACTGTTGTCCAGTTGTTGCTTTTTGTTCCCTCTTTTAACTCTTTCTATCCCACGTCAAAGCCTTTTCTGTCCTCTGCCGGCGCTTTTATCGGTCTGTCTCTTCTCAAATGACATACTGGCACATGCTTTGTTGCTTCTTGTAGTCTTCCCCCTCTCGGTCTGTCACCTCTAAAACTAAGAAAGTCTTCTTAAGTTCTTATCACTGTTCATTTTCTCTATTGGTCCCTTTTGAAAACCCATCTTAGCAAGTGTTGTTTGTTCTCTCTGGCCGTCCCCTCTTACAAACATACCGACAGGTCTTATTATCATACCTGAGACGCGATAGATGCCCTCACACTTCATGCCGTAGTTCTCGATGTAGTCCACACACTCCCTGAAGATTGCGGGCAGCTGGATGCCATCATACAGCGCAGTCCGCTTCACCGCCTCCGCAAGTGGGGCACCAAAGATGGGCCTGAAGGTGGGCATTTCTGCAGGCAATGTCTCCACCTCACCAGCAGGGGCAGAAACGGCGGTGGGCTTCTTCTTCTTCTTCTTCTCCTTCCATTGTTTGACTACATCGGCGGCCGTCAAGTCTTTGGACTTCTTGTCTTTGCCTTCCTTGGGGCCCTTCTCCTTCACCTTGAAGTCCTTCTCCTTCTTCTTGGAGAAGCTGGGCTTCTTGAATACGTGAATGCCCTTGGAGCGTTTCATCTTGGACGGGCTCTCGGCTTCGTCTGCCGAGCTGTCCTCCTGGAAGGCGGCATATCCTTCCGCTGGGTCGAGAGCGGCAGAGAGGGAGAGAGAAAGAGAGAGGGAGAGACACAGTACGGGTTAGTTCTTCTACATGAGAAACAGGAAGGGAGGGGGGGAGAAAAAGGGGGGCGCTTGGGAAAAAAAAAAAAAAAAAAAAAAAAAAAAAAAGAGGTCAGCCACTAATGTAGCACAACTCCCTTGTGCCTTAACCTCCCTAACTTTAAATCATTTATAGTCTTAAAAAAAGACAGAGTTTTCATTTATATGCCATCAGCTTTTGAAAACAAAAGGTTGATGAGTGGGAGGGAGTGTCCCCAAACTGTCCGTCACCTTCCGCTCTCGGTCGCCAGAGCTAAAAACAAACGAGCACTCGCTTGACGTTGCCGTAGTAACCCTGTCGAAAACCGCGTACAACTTTGCCCAAGTGGCAAAGAGGATGTTGCATCATAGGAAAATGTGAATATAAATAGCATAAACTATGCATAAAAAAAAGAAAATATGTGCATAGTTAATAATATATAAAAATATTCCACTAATTATGGAAAAGTCAGATGGAACCATATTTGATAATTGCATGTACACAACATCTTCACACAAAGGCTTATCACAGCCACCCACCCACCCACCCTCCAAATTAAATGGAAAAAAAAACTTTAATGTATCACAATAATTGTATAATATATGTTTAATAATACATCAGATTATTTCAATAATTATTCACATTTATTATTAGAGGCTCTTTAAAGAGCAAGGCACCATATTTGGTAACTGAAGACAAAATGGACACCACCTGGCAACAGAATCAGAACTAATCATTTGAAAAAGTTATGGACAAATATAATGGAAGACATGCATTTCAAACAGATACAGTATTACTACAAAACAAGTAGGATAACCTTAGAACAGGAAACAGAACCATCAATACCTACAAAATGGCACGAGGGGACACTATCATTCAACAAAAACGTTCCTGATTCCTCTCCATATATGTCAGGGATTTGTTTTACTTTTATTTATTTATTTATTTATTTATATATTTATTTTTAGTAATACGGGTTTTTTTTTTTAACAAGAATTGCCACTTACTGCGCTTTTCCTTCTTCTTAAACTTGTTCTTCTTCTTGCTGTGCTCTTTGTCGTCATCCGACACATATGCGTCGGGCGCCTCATGGTGGAGGCCGTCGTGTGGCGGCGATGGATCACCGGTGCGGTACAACCCGGGAAACTTGGTGGGGCTGATCTCCTCGGAGCTGGGGGTGCGCGCCACGCCGCCCGGGTGCTCGGCCCGCCGCTGCTCGGCGGGGCTGCTGCTGGGTGGCAGGAAGCACTCGGTCATGATGGCTGGGCCACACCGATCATGCTCTTGCCGCCTTCATGCCTGTGAAACAATCATCCGTAAGTCCTTTAAGGATAGCGATGGGCAACTAGGGTTGCAGCAATCAAAAATGTTATAATAGATTTAGGTTATTCTACAAATTATCCCATCTACTAACAGAATAATTAGATAAAAAAATATTTTGCATTATTAAACGCAATAACATGCATATGGGAAGTGCAGGTATTTTTGTCCACTTGGGGTCACCATCCTCACCTTCTGTAGTAGTATCTGTGAGCTTGAGTGTGTGTGAGTTTAAAAGGCACAGCCTGGTGAGTGACATGGGTGTCAGGAAATTAGAATGTTGAATTGGGTGGTTGCTATATATGGCTAACATAATAGCGAGTGTGGATAACAAGTGATTGGCTTGTGTCTCGGGAGCTCATGAATGAATGTGCTCATTATATATTTTATTTTATTTTATTTTTTTATGATTAGAGCTTTACTGAATTTAATTTCATTTTTAAACAAAAACACCAAAGCACACGTCATAGAAAGAGACAGTACATATATTTGCTTTCTTAATGTTTCTTGCATAAAGTGATTGAAAGTACACTGTAATTAATTATGCACAGTAATTTCTAGTTATGCCGTAAACAAAATAAAATCCACCTTAATTATTTTAGGATTACGTCTTTATTCTTGTAAGATTTTTTTTGTAACAGTTTTACTTGAAATTTTTGACACTTAACTCTCAAAAACTAATTATTTAAAAACACACACACACACACATTTTGGTCAGTAATACTGTACAGCTTTTCATTTGTGCATGATTACAACTAATCCAACTTCATTCTTAATTATATATATATATATATATATACACACACATTTCCTTTTCTTGACCGCTTATTCCTCACAAGGGTCGTGGGGGGTGCTCAGTAGGCGGGGGACACCCTGGGCTGGTTGCCAGCCAATCACAGGGCACACAGAGACGAACAACCATCCACACTCACAAGCACACCTAGGGACAATTCGGAGCGCCCAATTAACCTGCCATGCATGTCTTTGGAATGTGGGAGGAGACCGGAGTACCCGGAGAAGACCCACGCGGGCACGGGGAGAACATGCAAACTCCACCCAGCAAGGCCGGAGCCTGGACTCGAACCGGAGTCCTCAGAACTGGGAGGCGGATGTGCTTCATTCTCCATTTTTTATATTATATTATATTATATTATATTATATTATATAAACAGCCTCTCCACCCTAAAATAATGTCTTGTAAAAGTATAGTGGTAGTTTATTTACACAAACTACTTTTTCTCTTCATATCATTTTTTTTCATATGCAAAAATAAAACCCAATAACAGAGCATCAATAAATCACCAGTTTGGAGATTATGTGAATGAAGTTTGAACATTTAAATAACCTCGTCACTGGAATTCAAAAATGTCTTGACAGTCTTGATTTTTCAGTACTGAATTTGTATTTTGTACAATACTACACTCAAATCTATGGCGTCATTTTGTAATAAGTTTAATACTGCTTTGACATATTAAGACTAAATTAAACACCTTATTTACACTCGTGCAATCTGTTTTAACCAGATCAAAACAGAAAAAAAAAACTGAGATCAAACGTATGTGAGCGTATGTGAGTGAATATTTACGAACCATTCATTACAGGTGAAATGGCTACATATTAAAATGCAGTTGTAATCAAGTAGTCACTTTAAGTACAGTGAGCTAATCCTTCACTGTACGTCTCTCTTTAACTATTAAAGGCCACCGGCTTATCAAGCAATGTTTTTGTTTTTTTTGTTTTTTTGCAGGTTCACCTTACGATATAAGCGAACATAAGCAGGACATTGTCAGGAAAAGTGTTTAAAAAATGAACAAGCAACGATGTGAATGGAGGGGCCCGTGTGTGCTAACGATACTCCAGCTTTGCGAGCCGACAAGCACGCTTGTTAGTTTCACTCGCCTTTTAAATTAAAACAGACGTTCTACAAAGTTTTATTTATAACGCTACACTGACGAGTGAAGTATATTAAAAATATACTTTACCAAGTGCGGTCTATTCAACAGCGATGCAGTTTCCGCCTATGCTGAGCACTAGTGATGTTCTAAATAAAGCCATCTGCGCCTGCGCAGTGGAACAGGTGCATGCCGGGAAAGAGCTTGAGCGGAAGTGAAGCAAGCGAACTTCAAATTAAATAAAATCTTTTTCTTTTAATAATACGTACTGTACTACGTAGTAGTAATTACATATACATACCTATGTAAAAGTTATGCGAAGAGCTTTTTTTTAAAAAAATAAATAAATAAATCTTTATCATTTTATTACAGATATTTGTCCACCAGGTGGCTCTAAAACGCTTATACATTTTATTAGGTATTTTGTAGTCTACAAAGTAAGCCGTAAAGCAGGCATTGGGTATTGAGTAACAAATTGACAAGTATCATGAATAATAGCAAACAATTTGAGTCAACAACAAAGATAGTGGGTTAAAGAGGAGTATTGGAAGGCAGAAAAAAAGGCAACAAGTCGAAACAAGTGAGTCTGAGCCAGGGAGGAAGAAGGAATGAGGGGAGAACGGGAACAGAGGAAAGGGAAGGCAGGAAAGAGATCATAAAGGATGGAGAAAAGTCGGTTTCAGTGAAGGATGGATTATGAATAAATGATGCAAGAATAAAAAGCAACCGAGGGAAGGAAGGAAAATGGTCAGGATGAGAAAAATATGCCAAACATACACATACACATACACATATAATACAAATGTTAAAAATGTGTATAGTAGGCCTACCTACATTTCGCCTTACCAAATATAAATGTTCTCCTTAAAACATCAATGAGTACTATTATGTCTGAGAGAAACACAGACATTGAAATGGAAAGTATGAAAGCACTATAATTGCAATTTAGAACTGAGCCACAAAAAAAAGCATGTCAGAGATCCAAAATGGATCATGATGACCATTTTTCATTCATTATACTGTGTAGTGGATCAATGTGCATAGTCTACATTAGTTGGCAGTCACATCGTTCAGCGGCATCCAATCCAGTCAGGGTGTGAACTTGCGTTCTGTCGAGTTTCACTGCATGTTGATGTCGTCCAGTGGTCGATTCATCACCAGTGTCACCTCTAGTTCCTCACGTTCGCTAAAAAACTGAGCCTTGCCCTCCTGGTGGTGGACCGGGTGCGGGAGGTGAAGGGCCAGTCTACTGTAAGACACAAGACGTGCAGGTTAACCAGAAAACCAAACCTATAAAGCTACGTTTGCAATATCTTGCCAGTCAGTGGTCACACCAGCCTGGCTGGCTTTGGAGCTCTAACAAAAGGACTGTTACTATATAGTTGGATAGAAGAGTGTAGTGAGAGTTATATAAGTAATAAAAGGTCATATGGATAATTTTTCTTACTATTTTGGTGTCCGAAGGTCAAGGAATTTTTCTTTCACGTCCAGAGTTACATCCGACGCTTTGCTGTCAGGGAGTTTGATTTTCACCTGATTGTAGAAATATACACAATCAACAGTCATGAATGACTTTTATTTTCTGAAATATGCAGATAAAAGTGTTATGTGGTTGTGGAATTTCCCACTTGACACTCCAAAGTCCCAATTGTAAGCTATATGCTAATTAAATGTAACTTATGTATTACCAGCATTGCTTCACAGCACATGGAGGAAGGGTCCTTTCTACTCAAGCCCAAAAAGAGATCCTCTGTGCCTACACTTTGTTTGAGAATGATTTCATATCTGTACACAACCATAGTGGGAGGGGGGAATCATGTTTAGTTAATGGCTAGTGCAACCTCCAAACAGGACATGTTTAATTTAGCAGTAAAACATGAATGCTGTATCAATGCGTTGCTGTGTGGACATACTCAGGCTGAGGCCGGGGGTCAGTGACATCATCATACTGTGGGCCCTCTGCCACCTCTTCTTCGCTCCATACGTCTTTGCTGTTGACCTTTGTGTATGCCGATGACTCTAAAATGCACATACAAATTATTACTATAAGTATGTTTCTTTCTTAATGAGAAGTAAGTTACCTTCCTTCTCTTTTTTTGCTGGGGGGCCTATATGACCTGGGCCCATGCTGGAATAAGGAGACACAACCTGGAGAGATTTTGAGAAAAATGACAGTCGGCATTAAAAAAAAAAAAAAAGATAAAAAAAAAAAAACACTGACATGGCAAAATATACTCACTTCATAATCTTCATCATTTTCCTCTTCTTGCTGAGAGGAAAGCAAGGCAGATAGCGCCTTAAGGTTCTGAACAGATGAAACGTCAAGGTATTCCATTTCTTTTTCTCGAAAGAATTAGCTCTACTATAATGACTATTCCACCAACTTGCACTGTTGTATCCTCGATACGTCGTTGGTGCCATGGTAACCGATGACATCACGGGAACAACCGCTAGAAAAACGTCAACTCGTAACGTGACGTTTAAAGCGACACTGCATTCAACGGTCGAGAGGGAACATTCGTGTTGCAACACCAAATATTTGTAATTTCTAAAGTAATTTAACTGATTTATGAAGGTACGGATTTCTGGACGAAAATCACATTACAAAAAATGAATAAGGATTTGTCTGTTAATGTTCACTAATATTTTTGCAAGTGAGGAAGAATGTCCCTCGTGAGTCGCCGTATTGTCCACGCATGGCTACTCAGGATCATGTTGAAGGTGACAGGTAGACTCATGGCCGGAGCATTCACCTTGTGGCCGGCCACAGTCTACGCTGGGGCGGGTGACGGAAAGAAGCCCACGCCCGCAAAGCCTTTGCTGAACTGGGAGGACCTATCGCTGTACGCCGCGCCGCTACCAGAGAAAGCCGCGTCCGAGCAACCCAAAGCCGGTGGACTAGAGCAGCGTATCGCCACCCTGCGGAAACTCGCGGAGCCGTACGCTGCACAGTGTCGGACCACCTACGGTCACATCGAACCCAAACTCCAAAGCGTGTTGGGTCTGTGGGGCGACACTTGGGCGTTCCTCAAAAACCCACCGGGGGACTTCTACGCGAAAGCCGGTATCATTGCCAGTACCGGTTTACTGGGGCTACTTCTAGCCAGACGCTCGCGGGTGAAGAGGGTCATCTACCCGGCGGGCTTGATGGCCACCAGCGCCTCACTCTACTACCCGGATCGTGCGGTGACCATCGCCATGTTCGCCGGGGACACCCTCTACGAGGGGGCGGTGAACTGCTACGCCGCCATGGAGAAGATCATTCAGCCGCAAAGCAAGAATGTCGAGGCAAGTGCCGACTCTGAGGGGAAGCGTTGAGGATCGCCCAAAGCAGGACGACGCCAGCAGCTGAAGACAACTGGGTGCTTTTGTTCATGCCTACTTTTTGTACCAATATAACTCAGGCTGGACAATTAGAATGTATATTTATGTAGAGAATTCATAAATAAACATTAAAAGTCTCTCTAGACTTCCCAGCAGTGTTACTCAACATTCTATTATATTCGTGGTTGATGGGACACCGTCTCAAATGCCAAAACAGCACAGCAAATCAAAAATTAACACAGACGATTCGACGAAAAGGTAATCACAAACACAAATGGAGGAAAAAACAAAACAAAAAGGTAATTGCAAAACATTAAAAAAACACAAACTACGAAACAAAAAGAAATCGCAAACACAAATCAAAAAACACAAACACAAAATACGAAGCAAAAACAACAAAAATAAATCACAATTACAAATAATAATTAAAAAAAAAAAAAAAAAAAAAAAAACCGGAACAACTCAACAGCTCCAAGCACTGATGGCTGCGTTCCAACACTCGCCCCCCAACCGGAAAAAGCGGAGCACGCAGGGCATCTCAGCTCTCTGAAATGCTTCATGAAAGACACACTACACACTCGCACCTGTCAACGGGAACCGGAAACCGAGGGGCACAAAGGCGGAAGCGCAAGAACTGGGACGCGGCCAATACGTTGCAAACAGGGAACGGAAACAAAGCAGATGTGTGAAATCCAGGAAGTAGCAAGTCCCGCCTCCTTCGTGGCATATTGACCCCTTCAAAGTTTGTAAACGATGTGACGCAATTTAAAGGGCGGGGCTTAGCTGGAGTCAAAAACACCTCAGCGGCGTGTGGTTCTAACACCGGTCAGCATATTTTCACAGGAAGTTCACGTCGGAAAGGACGCGGAAAACGGCCATTTGAGCTAATATGTGAGTAAACTGATAAAATAGAATAAACAGACAACCAGCGTTGTTTACTTCTAGCTGCACTTCGTTGCCTCCCGTGGTTGTTTTTGCCTCCAGTAAACACTGTGACGTCATCGTGACGCAGGCCATGAAGGGGTCCATTGAAGCAATTAAGTTGGCTCTTTTTAGAGTAAAGTTGCATAGTCGGCTAGCCTAGCACATGTGCACACAACGGTGCTTTATGTGTCCCTCAGTCCTGACCACCAGGTGGCGGTGTCGAACAGCATGGAAATCGCCTTCCGGCATGCGGAGACGTTGAATGCATACCAAAAGGACATGTAGTTCAGTTCTGCTGTCGTTTTGTCTACTCAAAACTTTACAAACTACAATAAAGAAAAAAATGAAAGGTGTATTCAAGGATCTTTGGTCGCCGCATCTTCCGGGTGGATCATCTTAACGATTGGTTCTCGACCCCGTCAATCAAGCTGCCGGAACGACGTCGTGCGTGCTCGTCCCTCCTAGCTGCGCATGTGCACATTGTAGCATGTAGACGCTAAGCTTCGGATTCACTCATTCATTGTTGTAGCTCCCCCCGACCACACCGCATACTTTGAAAATGAAAGTCGCAAGAGGTCATCCATCTATGAAGTGAGGCCGGCTACAGAGACTGATGAAGATGATGAAGAAGATAAGCCCCGCCCCCCGCGGATGAGCAGGAGAGCTGGTAGGATGGTTTGCTGCATGCGTATTTTTTAAGAAGTGACAAACGGACGTTTGGCTTCTATTATTCTCTTATTTGTCTTCTTTACTATTTATCCCATGTTGTAACTAAGTTTTCACTTTGAAAGCGGTGGAGCCAATTACTGTAGAGGGCGCCAGAGTTTACAGTGACATCAGTGATCACATTGCACAAATGACTCCCAAAAGATGCTCGAAAGGTAATGGACTTTGAATATTTCGCTTTTATTCATTTGAGAAAAAGAAAATTTTTACACAAAAATTAAATGGCGCCTCAGAGCAGCACCAGCTTCTCGTTTAGGGCGATCTGTGCTTGGGTGAGGTTGGACAGGTAGGTCACCATCAGGAGGTCCTGCGAGGAAACATTTGACATGGCAATTACTTGTCGTGCTGCTTTATCCTTTTCTATGAGAAAAAACAACAACTCAAATCCGTGAACCATCCTTAAAAAGAAAGACCAACGTACGTTGATGTTAGAGTTGATCATATTCTCAAAGTCCTCCGCTGAGATGGTGGGCACCTTGTTGACCAGGTCCATCAGGAAGCGTCCCACGCTGTTGTCCGCTGTCACCTTGCCAGACTGTGATGGATCAAGTGGTCACATTTAGCAGAATGCTAACACTGAATTCTAGGAAGTACGCCTCCTTCCTGAACTATGTGCCCTCTAATTTATTTTATTTTTTTTATGGTGGACACAGGGCTATTCAAAAATTTTGAATTTCAGAATTCAATTCGATGGATGATTTTCAATTGGAATTGACTCCACCCCACGGGATGTTGAATTGAATTCAAGTTTGGATTTCAGAAAGTGGAAGTGAATTCAACTGAATTGATAGAAACTAATCATCTCATCACTTATCAGTGAGAATGAGACTGTATATTTGCCAATATGTTTGGCCAGGGATTTTAAAATACTTTGATAAATGGAAAGTATTCTGTGTGCTGATCTACCTTGAAGAAATTTCAAAGTTTTTAACAACTTTAATTATCTGTTTAATCTAAGTAGACTTTTAATGTTAATAAACAATTACTACACTTTACTATTTACTTTAAGTATTGTGTACAAAGTCCTTACAATAATATTTATATGAAATTCATGTTGTAAATAGGCTTATACTGTAAAGCGTCATTGTTAAATGCACCATGATTTTTTTATTTTTTTTTTTCATGGAGTTTGACTTCTACTTCCTGTAATTCAATTCAAATATCAAACCACCTCAACTTAAATTCAAAAAACTAATTGGAATTAATTTCCCACAGCCCTGGTGGACTATATAGTTAAGTCATCAATTAAATGGAAAACAGGTTTTGAACACTAACCCAGGAACACAATCACTTATATTTCATAATTACAACTTGCTCGCTCCACTTGAGGTGGTGGGCCTAAATATTTAAATTCTAAAATATTGTTTGGACACCACATTTTTTCTAAATTAATACAAAGAACTTTATGTCCATCCTTGTGATGTCTTACTTTGTCTGCATTGCTTCATGGGATATATATATATATATATATATTTTTTTTTTTAATCATCGGTTCCCTATTTTTCAAAATGCATTGTGAGATAAACTGAGGATATTATATAGGGGATAACTAACCATCCATCCATTCATTATCTTAACCATTTGCTCCACACAGGGGTCACGGGAGTGCTGGAGCCTATCCCAGCTGGCTTCAGGCAATAGGCGGGGTACACCCTGAAATGTTTGCCAGCCAATCGCAGATAGGGGATAACCTATACTACAATATGGCGACCTTGCTATAGGTCACTATATAGCGGGTAGTGAGAGATTCCAGTCACAGCCTACATCAAATTTGCCAAAGTACAAGACGGAGGCGATTAACAAAATGTCTGCAGAGACTCACTAGCACGTCCTCGATGTATGCCAGCACAGTGGTCAGCATGTCCTGGACACGGGCAGCCGAGCCGGCCACCTGGGAGAGGTCGGATGTCAGGCCCTTGGTGCGACTGGGAGCGATGCGTGTCCTTTGCAGTAGGTCCACTTAATAAGACAAACAAAAACAATATATAAACTAGGGGTGTGAATTGCCTAGTACCTGACGATTCAATCCGTATCACGATTCATAGGTCACGATTCAATTCGATACCGATTAATCCCGATATGAATTTATAAGTGGATTGTTGCGATTTTTTACTCAAATTTAGAAAATATCATTCAGTAAACTTGTACATGTACACTGTAAGATTTGTATGAAAATGTATTATTTATTGATCTGAAACTTCAGTCTTATAACTGTAAGCCACTGTATTTAACAAACAGGTTGTAACATTTTTCATGTTTGAACAGCGTTGAAATAAAATATTAAGGCTTAATGTTCCATTAATATAACATTCTTCCATGCTTAAGGTGTGAAAATTAGACGGTTTGTTGAATATTTTTCCATCAAAAATAGATGTTAAAAAATTGATTTGGCTGTATATTGAATCGATTCGAGAATTGCGTGCTGTAATATCGCCGAATCGATTTTTTTTAACACCCCTAATATAAACACTGAATAGGGTTTTTGGTAACCAAGAAATCTTATATGTTCTATTCTTCTTCACTAGGCTAAACACAGATTTTCTGATTATTATTGCATTTGTGAAATATGAATTAAGCAGAAAAATCCTCTCGTAGTTCTCAATCTCATGGGGTCGGCCATTTTGTCACTTGTTGCCAACTGAAAATAACATCACAGTTGCTCAGGGCTCAGGTAGCAACGGCTCACTTGTTTTCTGATGCTGAACCGTGATTGGTCTTTACCCGATTCCTGAGCAACTGTTTTGTCATTTTAACTCGGCAGCATTTGGCAAAATGGCCACTCCCTGAGATGGCTAGTGGGCGAGTGGGTTTTGCAGTTTAACCCATTATCCACAAACACCTTATTAATTAGAAACTCATTTTGACTAGTGAGGCTGCTTATCGTCCAAGCCGATTATTGACTATATGGAAACATTGACATTGAAGAGTGTTTCCTTCCTTACCGCCTATTCTCTCCGTGTCATAGTAGATGTATTTGACTGTGAGTGGGGTAAACATCACGCCAACCGTCTTCCCGGGCACGCCCATCTGTGCACTGCGTAAGAGTTGGAATATCAACATGTGGTTGTTTGCACAAAACGAACAAGGAAAAAAAAATGGCGGTGAGACAGACCTGACGTAGGCGCGGATGTTCATCTTGCCGCTCTGCAGGGCCGTGTCTGCGGTTAGGTGGATAGGGTTGGTGGCCTCACGGCTGTAATATTCGTGGATGAGCACCGAGTGCTCAGTGATGTCGAAGCCCGTGGCGTACCAGCCGATGATAACCTCAGTGGGCGATACGCGCTTGTGGAGCTCGTACATGTTCTTGGCAAACTCCATGTCCACGGCGACCTGAGGACAAAGACGCAATCAACCACCTCTGTTTTCACCAGATATACTGTTGCCATTAACAACATGAACAACGCACCTCATCTTCAGACTCATTGTGGGGGACAGAGAAGCAGTTGGTCACCTCTATCGAGTGCTTGTCGATGGTACCTAAAGGGAGGAAAACACACGTTATAGCCACGTAAACGTTTAAGATAACTATTGTTAGCCACAGTACAGCTAGCAACCACATCGAGAACGACACAAACCTGATATTAATCGTCCAATATGACTTTACCTCACCAAGTAATGTTTACGAGTAAATGACCATATTAAACAGCTGATTGGTTCAAGCGACGCTCTCGGTGTAGGTGGTACGCACGCGTTAGCAGCATCCATGCTAACACGAACCACGATAAGCACAAAGAGACTAAATGGGCCTTTGAGCAATAAAATGGCTTCTTACCCAAAAGGGTGCCAATCACGCGACTCGCGCCCTCATTTCGCCGCTCGTACGAGTCGCAAATTGAGGCCAGGACAACGGGATGAACCTTCACAACCGGCCCGAACACCGACATTTTGAGGAAAAAGGAAGGAAGAACGTTTTCATCGCACACTTCCGCTAACCGCTTTGCATTAGCGTTATACTGCCAACTACTGGTTCGGGGTGTATATTACAGGAGCAAATGTATCATTTTTAATTTTGTACATAAATGGTAAATGGTAATACATGTTCTGTTTTGTAATAATTTAGTGTCTGCTAGTTGGCTTGTATTAGCGTTTCGTCTAAAACGTAGGTTTCCACACATTTTTTAAATCGTTTCCTTTTTTATTTAATTTTTAACGGCATACTTTTGAACGTGCGAAGGTGTTAAATGTACAAGCTGTTAAAGAAATGACAATTGTAATTTCAGCACAATTCACCAAGGCAAGGCTAAAAGGCTCAGTGCGATGGGGCAGGGCTGACAACACCTGACCGCCTCCATCGCATCCACGCACGGCGGAAGACTCCGCCACCACACGGCCACCCGGAGACGCTAGCCTCCGAAAGACGGACGTGCAAGGACCATTTTCAGGGTTGAGGAGCTCTTCTTTTGTCCTCTCGGTCCTGGAGGATCCACCGGATCGATGCCGAAAATGGACCGGCGCGTCGAACCACCGTTCTACACGAAGAATACCCACATTCTTCTTCAAATGACGTTAAACTAATCAGGTGAGATATTTCAGTATTTTAATAAACAACCACTTTGGTTGACCGTTGCTTGGGTACCTCGTTCACCAATGTGGCCAATTTGTGATCGTGCGTCATTGTGATTGTCTCTGATCAGCCTCACGATGGACGCACAGCAACATGAATCTTTTGTATTGTGCGAATAGACTCATTATTCGTAATAATAATAATAATAATAATAATAATAAGAGATCATCTTTGAAACAGCAGGCCCTGCTGCGTGCATTATGTAAGACACCTGAGACAGCTTGCCTGTGATACAGCAATGCACATTAAAATAGCACACACGCACTATAATAAATGACACACACGCACGCACACTAATAATAATAATAATAATAATAATAATAATAATAATAATAAACAAATCAGTAACATAAATATTGCTGTTCAAAATGGCATCATGCCTGACTTGCAGCATGCTCGTGTTACTTTAAAAACAGTTTTGGTTAATATTGTGTTAGTGAAATATGAGTTAAGCAGCAAAAATCCATCTCAGGGGGGGGCGTCCATTTTGCCACAGGCTGTTGACTGAAGATGACATCAGTTTTGCGCAGGTCTCAGGTGGCAGCCAGTCACAGTTCAGCTTCAGAAAACGGATGAGCTGTGATTGGTCGTCACCTGAGCCCGTGTGATGTCATCTTCAGTCAACAGCAAGTGGCAAAAATGGCCGCCCCGTGAGATGGATACAAATGGCTGGATTTTGCTTCATAACTCATATTCCACAAATATATTAACTAGAATGTCATTTTTAGACTAGTGAGGTCACATTTATTATTGTCAAGAAATGTTTAAGGTTGACTTCCGCTTTCTGAAGCTATTTTGAGGGTGCAGGCAAACATTGTCAGCCTCTACACGTTGTTGGCATCGTTCCAGAAATCTTTCTTCGAGTTGTAGGCATAGCTTTGACGCTAAGATTTTGTTTTTCTTTGTTTTGAAACGAACGAGTCAGTCATTGTGATTGAACAATAGCCTGACCTGTACCTGCATGTTTTCCTTCTCATGTTTCAGCAAACAAATGGTAGTACAACAAACATCCAGTGGACAGAGTGAGCCAAAGTGACATTTCAATAACACAATCACACACACGCAAGTATTATGGCTGTGGAGAATTCCGTCCTGCCCCCGCGTCCGGACTCGCTCTCACTGCCTGTGGACAACAAGCCGGAAGGGGAGCCGGAGGCGGTCACCGAGGCTCCCGTGCCCCCTGCCGACGGCTGTGGTGTCTTCAACGTGTCTGAGGAGCTAGGCCACGTGGTCACCACCGAGGCGGCCAAGGGGAACCGGTCGTTCCGATCCAAGATGGCAGAGCGGGAGGCCACAGTCAATCAGACCAGGAAGAAACCCCAAGGGCAGGAGAAGGAGAGAGGGCGATTCGGATGGGGTAAGGGATCTTCAGGTCGTTTGGTCTGGCTACATCACAGTGGAGTTAAGATGTTAGATTTTCATGTTTTATGGCCCGTTATGAAATTTCACCACCATGTCCTGCCTATCACATGAATGAAAACTCAAATTCTTGGCAGTTGTCATCACCCATCTAGCTTGTCGTTCTAATGTAGTAACAATTGGGCAAAATCTCTCAGAAAAGTTAAACTTGGTAAGACTCCTGGAAATCGCTAAATTAGCCACTATAAACTAAAATCATAGATTTCCTGTATCTTTTCAGGATTATTATTATTATTTTTTTTTACATTTTTGTTGGTGTACTCATGCCGAACAAATTTAATGTTTCTCAGTGAAATATTTGATCTGATAAATAAATAAAGATAACTTGACTTGACTTGACTTGACTTGACTTGACTTGACTTGACTTGACTTGGCTTGGCTTGGCTTGGCTTGGCTTGGCTTGACTTGACCTGACCTTGTAGAACTTATTTAGGGTTTCTTACTACAGTCTTCCCTCGCTATAACGCGGTTCACTTTTCGCGGTCTCACTGTATCGCAGATTTTTTTTTTAAGTGCAATTTTGCATATTTTTTTTTACAGTAATATACCCATTTTAAAAAAATTATGAAGGTTTGAACATTGTCAATGTTTGAACAAGAGAGAAATGTGAGAACATGTAAATGCCTCAATGAGAAAAGTGTATAAATTGTGCGGTCGGGGATTTTAGAGCCTTAAAACATTTATAAGAGTTGTAAAACATAAAGCTCACTACTTCGCGGATTTCAATTATTGCGGGTATTTTTTGGAACCTAACCCCAGCGGAAAACGAGGGAACACTGTAATTACTTCGCTGCCAAGCTTGGCTACAGGCAATTACGAAAACAAAAGTTTGACAATTTAGTGTCAGCCGTTTGTCTGCTTCAAATTTGGTATGATTCGACAAACTTTTTAGGGCAAGTCTGTCTTTGAAGGGCCTCTAGGAATATGACCCCAAAATGGAAGACTTCCCATGTGTTTTTTATTTTTATTTTTGGTATAGCTTCTTGATACTTTTCATGGAACTACTCATGAGAGACATGCCTGCCTACTTTTTTTTTTTTTTTTAATTGTTTAGTGAAAAATTAGATCTGGTTTTGACCTTGTGGAGCTGACTTAACCCTTAGGCATTATTGTGACCGGTTTTCAGCTTTTTGATGGTTCTGACCAAGTCATTTCAAAATAAGATCCTGCCCAGGGGTAGTGGAAGCCCCCCCCCCCAAAAAAAAAATCTTTACAATAATATGTTCTCGTTTAAATATGGTATTATGGTTAATATTGCATTAGTGGAATATAAACTAAGCAAAATCTAGCAGTTTTTATAAATATCAGATGACTGCCATTTTATCACTTGCTGTCGAGTGAAAATGACATCACAGTTGCTCAGGTCTCAAGTAACAACCAATCACAGCTGAGCTCCAGAAAACAGGTGAGCTGAGATTGTGATTGGTCATTGCCTGTGCAACTGTGATGTCATCTTCAGACAGAAAGTGGCTAAATGGCCGCCCCCCCTCGGAAAGCTAAAAATGGCTAGATTTTGCTGCATGAATGAATGTCATGTTTAGACTAGTGAGGTCACATATTTCTTCTTCTTCTTCTTATTATTATTATTATTATTATTAAGACATTTTTAAGGTTGACTTCCTCTTTAAGTGTTTTGTGTTTCATTGTGAGTTTACTTTTAGTTTTATGCATTTATATCATTTATGACTATTTAACATTTTCCAGATGTCTTGTGTAAAGGCCTTTTCACACTGCACTTGTTTTTCTTGGTGCTCACAGTGGCAGGGCGCATGGACAATGGCACTTTGGGGCAAGCTCGCCCATATTTGGAAGTGTTAAGCCTACCAGGAAGTACCATGGATGTTTTCCTTCTGGGAGATCTATTGCTGTTAGCACTCGGATGTCAATCGTCCTGTGACGGCAAATGGCCACCTTGCACGTTGTGATGCAGCATTGTGTTCTGTCGTCGTGGACCTTACAGCACATACGCAATGAATCTATCATCGACGACGCATTGTGCTCTACTAAGTGCAGTATGAAAATGCTTTAAAGCAATGCTAGATAAGATTTGAACCTTCAATTTATATTTTCATAATTCTGCTGATGAATCATTGACTTACCAGCTAGATTAATGAAACCTTTGTCATGGCCTAAGGGGGTCTGTATCATTTTTACTGGCACTAAAGAACTGTGAGGTGGATGTTGTGAACTCTGCCACACACAAAAAAAATACATGCGTGCAGACTCCCTTACAGCATACGTCCTTTCCCGAGTCGTTCCAGAAGGAAGTCGAGTCTTTACCGTTATCCTGCTGCAAAAACCCCAAGTAACAGAGATTTAGGGAAAGATGGGAAATGTGGTTCTTTCAAGTGAAAATAAAGGGAAAACAATTCCGCTTTTGTCTAAAGGTGTCCCCATAATCAACAAAAAACAAATTCTCATTTGTTTTGCTTTAAGTGGTTTAAATCTGGTAGCAACCGGACAAAATCTTCAGGAGTTTGTTTTGGAAGCCAAAAATGACTCCAGTCTGAAAACAAAATGTTCGTCAGCTAGTGATAGACAAGCCCACTAAATTTCATGTTGCTTAACGAACATTTGGTCTGGTTCAAACCTTGTGGCGCTTGTAATTAGCGTTCCATGCTCATGTTCAAGTCATTAACCCATTCACTCGCAGCCATTTTCACTGAAGCAACCCCCTTCGCTCCCGGCTGTTTTACTGGATTTTGACTGATTTTGCAAGGCCCACGGAATACTCCGTTCTATTAAAAACATGGAACCTACCAAAATAAAGATTAGAGTCTCTTCTTTCATCGGGAAAAAAAGTATCTTTCTATCTGTTTCCGTTTCGCAACAATCACCATTAGAAAATAGTTAAGTTTCATCATTATTCACAAATCTGCTTAGAATTGTGGGGAAACAGCTTGTTTTCGTCATAGCCCTGGTTGAGCTTTTATACTCTGCTGCCAACTGGTGGCCTTTTTTTTTGTAATTACAACAATTTTTTTCACCCATACTCTGTAGTTGAGAGCCTGTATCAAAACCTTTTGTATGCTCTAGCACAAAAAAACCTAAAAAAAAAAAAAAAAAAACGTATAAAATACGTCTTTGGGACACTTAATACATTTAAAATAGAACATATTTATACGTTTTTGGGACCAAATGTGTTTTAACAGTCATCTTACATAGCATGAGTACAAGTTTTAATTTAGACTCGTTCATGTTAGCAAAATTAGCTAAATTCATATTGCTACTGGTTTTGGGGGAACCAATTATGTGGGTCGTGTGTAAGTGTGACTCTTGGTATCTTTGTGCCAGCTCGTGCGCGCCGCAAGAGACAGCGCTACGTGGAGAAGAACGGCCGCTGCAACGTGCAGCACGGCAACATGCGGGAGACGTACCGCTACCTGACCGACATCTTCACCACTCTGGTGGATCTCAACTGGCGCTGCTCGCTCTTCGTCTTTGTCATGGCCTATGCCGTCACGTGGCTCTTCTTCGGCGCCATCTGGTACCTCATCGCGTACTGCAGGTGAGCGTTGCCCTTCATCCATTTAGTTCATTAGCCTTTTGTCTCATAAGGCTTTTTTATGTTTGTTTGTTTGTTTGTTTGTTTGTTTTTTCAAATTCACTCATTTTGGTTTAAAGTTACAATTCTTATACTTATAATTTGCTGACATAGGCCAGCTTGTAGCACTAGCACTCACCACAAATATTCTGAGATGGGCTCCAGCTTGCCTGCATCATCAGTTACGACAAGCGTTATACAAAATGGATGCTTAAAATGAACATTTCATGTTAAAAAGTAGAATTCTCATGATTAAAATTCAAATTGTTCATTAAAAATGAACCCTTTTACAGTTGTGACTAAAATTAAGTATGAAAAGACCCTTTTTTACATTCAAAATGAGACATTCTACTTTAAAATCGAACATTGTACATTAAATTTTACATGACACTAAATTAGGTTTTACATTTATATCAGTTTTGATTCAAGATTAACTTTTTGCATTTCAAATTAAATCTAATACACTTAAAATTGCATATATTTGAATTTTTATAATTAAAAACTCAGTTTACGGTGAAAATGTTTGTGCTTTTTGCACTTAAAATAAAATAAAACATTAAAAATGACACTTTTATGCTTGAAATTAAAATTGTAAGGACATTTAAAAAATATATGTATATAAATGTTGATCTATACACAAAGAAATTAAATTTGAAACTACCATAGTTTTTACATTTAATTCATATTTTTTGTTTAAAGTAAAACTTATTGAAAAACACAAATTTGTTTAAAGTGCAACTTTGTCAAAAATGAAAAATGATAAATTTGTGATGTAAAAAAAGCATTTTTAATTCTGACATTTGAAATATTTCAGAAATTTACATGGTAAATTCATTAATAATGTCCAATTGCACTGCATCATAGTGAGCTGTGTTCCCACTATTATAAATCTCATTTAGCTAAATTGTGTAATTAAATTGCTCTTACGATACAATGTTATAAATAACTCAAAAGTACTTTACTTATGACACCTTGCCAACAATATTTATAACGTTTTATTTTCTGCTGTGCTGCTCAAAATGCTAATTGGCACACTATTTGTCTTGAAGACAATTAGGTAATTATTTAGCGGGCATTAGCGATGGCGTACAAAGCTGCTCTGTACTCGCCTTGTGGCGTCTTATTTATTGCCAGACACGACTAATGGAGCGCCCAATCCGGCACTTGGCGGGACGTCAATACAACACAAGCGCATCTTTTAATTAAACGACCACGGCGACTGCGTCACCTCCTTTGAACCTTTCGGCATCGGGGCCTCTGAGGCGTTTCTGCAGAGAATGCTGAAAAGATAAAGAAAAACGATGACGAAGCAGTTATGGCATTACGGCCACGTGTCACTTCCTGCAGGAGCCGGGCTCTAATTATCTAAGGGGCCCGCCTCGTAAAATCTTGACCTTATCTTCTCAATGGAGGGCCAACGCCAGCACTTCCTCGGTTTACAGACATCACTTCATATAAAAGACATGGATGGTATAAATTAGCACCACTTGAATGGATTGATTAGCATCCTCCTTTTTCCGGTTAATCAGTTATTTTAGCTAGTAGTCCTAATGGTGTTGCATTGTGACTGCAGAACACAATAAAGCTCTGTTGAATTTGACTTGTACTGAGGCACACATCCGCAGCTGTGAGGAGCTTCACTTTCACGCAGACAGTTCAACATAACTTTTGGACAGGTTTTGTTTGGTGTGTTGGCTGGTTAATTTAACGTCGTTCGTGGTCGGAGAACCATGTTAAGCCCCTTTCACACTGCTCATCAAAGCCAGATCTTTCTGGTTTTGCTGCTTAGCGTGAAAGGCACTAATACAGAAGGCAGGGACGTGCGGTCTGGGTAGGCAGTGCCGCACTGCTGCCCCCTAGTCTTCTTTCCTGTCCTCTGCATGTGAAGAGTTAAAAAAAAAAACAGCAACTTTTGATTACATTGTATTATGTTACATTTTAGTTCTATGGTCCGTGCTTTATTGATTTTCTTTTTGAACTGGCCATGTAAACACGTGCAAAAACCCGAACATGCTCTTATTTGGGGTCTATAACTCTTTGACCGCCAAAAACATTTAATAACGTTTAGTGAAATCACGTTGTATGCCGCCATAAACGTTTAGTGACGTCAACTACTTTTTTTTTTTTTTGACTATATCAGTGGTCAGTGCAACGTCCAAGTGCAGCGCAGCCGGGTCAATGAGTTGTGAAATCAAAAACACCCACTAACTATGGCCAGCAGATGGCAGCATTGTATCTCTTTTCAATGGGCTGCCGGTGTATGGAATTACTCAACTCAGCTCAAGTTTATTTAACCTCGCAGCGGTAGCTGCTCGGGCCCTAACTAGAGCTGCGAATTACAATGAAACATGACACAATCTGATGAAATAGAACGTTTTACAAGGCTGACGTGAACGATCAAAGCCTTTTGTAATATTAAACCTAATTTGACGGAGCATCACTAAACAAAAAATATTAGTATCAAAGTCACTGTTGTGGAGACAATGTATCTTTTTCTTTTCAATTTTTGCTCAATGTCACTCAAATGACCTATTTTCAAATGGTGATTATTAAAGAACGGAATAAGGTAGAAACATACTTTTTTTCTAATGAAAGAATGGAATGCGATCTTTCATGTGGTACCCATGTTGTATATGTAGCAAAAGAACACAATATTCTGTTTGCTTCGAAAAATGAGTTCAAATGCTCGAAATCCGCTGGCATTGGGGGTTGTTTTTTGATAACGTGTGGCAGTAAAAGAGTTAAAAGCCCGTATAAGATGCCTGGGTTGCACTTTCGTAACCGGAATTTTTGTCCATATAAACACATTCGGAATACAGTACCTCAATTAAACAAGGCATTCCTTTGCCTTCTGTACAGGTTGTATTCTTCTTCTTCTTTACTTATTTCTATTTGCAAGGAATCTTGGCCTTGGTAGTACAGGAACGATTCGTATGAGCGACGCTGTCCCACTCGCTAAATGAATCTCGCTTGAATACATTGATTTCTTTGCAGCATTTTCTCTCTATATGGTGAAAATTCCACAGTGTGTATCTATCCATCCATCTAATTTCTTAACCGCTTACTCCTCACAAGGGTCACGGGGGTGCTGGAGCCTATCCCAGAGGTATCAGGCAGTAGGCGGGGTAGACCCTGAACTGGTTGCCAGCCAATTGTAGAGTGTGTATCTATACACACATATATGTATATAAGTTTGCACTTCTGGCGTACAACCCAAAAAGCAAGGAGGAAACTGCCTACTTTAATTAGATTGGCGAGCAACATGAATATAATGCCTTTTATCGACCGTAGAAAAGTAGAAATGACATCTATATGCGTAATGACGTTGTCACGCTGTCCATCGGATTTCCCAATTTAGCGCAATGACCCCGGTATTTTCGATTTGCTGCCATCACCGTCCTCAGGGGCGATCTGGACCACCTGGAGGACGAGACGTGGACACCGTGCGTCAACAATGTCAATGGCTTCATTTCGGCCTTCCTCTTCTCCATCGAGACGGAGACCACCATCGGCTACGGCCACCGCGTCATCACCGACCAGTGTCCCGTCGGCACTATGCTGTTGCTGCTGCAGGCCATCCTGGGTTCCATGGTCAACGCCTTCATGGTGAGCATGTGCTATATTTGATAATACATTTTGTTTTATTTATTGCACTGCTTTGGATGATGTAAATCCTGATTTGCAATGCATACTTAATACATTTGTTGCAATGACTACCACTACTTCTTCTGCTTCATTTCTTCTACTCTCTTTTGGCGGTTGGCAAATACTTTTGGTGCATTACCGCCACTTTTTTAGCATGCTATCAAGAAGGTCGCTACCAGTGGTAATGAATGACTTCTTCTTCTTCTTCTTCTTCTTCTTCTTCTTCTTCTTCTTCTTCTTCTTCTTCTTCTTCTTCTTCTTCTTCTTCTTCATTTTCTTCTTCATCTTCTTCTTTTTCTTCTTCATCTTCTTCACCTTCTTTTTCTTCTTCTCCTCTCTCCTTCCTCTTCGTCTTCTTCTTCACCTTTTCTTTACTGGACCAGTATCTTCTTTTGGACTAAATTCCTCACTTTTTTTTTTCTTCCTGTTTTGTTTTGTTTTGTTTTGTTTGTTTACTGTTGTTCAACTGCGAAGTGTATAGTTTGTGACAAAGTGTGCCTTAATTGTTTGTAATTTCAATGATTAATAAAAAAAAACAAAAAAAAAAAAACTTCTTCTTCTTCCCCTTCTTCTTCTTCCTCTTCTTCTTCTTCTTCTTCTTCACCTTATTTGTCTTCTTCTTCTTTTTCGTCTTCTTCTTCTTCTTCTTCTTCTTCTAATACTTTCTTGTTCTTCTCATACTTTCTTCTTCTTCTAGTACTTTTTTTAATGAAGCTTCTTCTTCTTCTTCTTCCTCTACTACTACTACTAATACCTTCTTCTTCTTCTACTACTACTAATACCTTCTTCTTCTTCTTCTTCTTCTTCTTCTTCTTCTTCTTCTACTACTAATACCTTCTTCTTCTTCTTCTTCTTCTTCTAATACTTTTTAATGAAGCTTCTTCTTCTTCTTCTACTACTACTAATACTGTCTTCTTCTTGTTCTTCTGCTTTTTCTACTACTACTACTAATACCTTCTTCTTCTTCTTCTTCTTCTTCTTCTAATACTTTTTTAATGACGCTTCTTCTTCTTCTTCTTCTTCTTCTTCTTCTTCTTCTTTTTATTATTATTATTATTATTATTATTATTATTATTATTATCCATCCATCCATTTTCTTGACCGCTTATTCCTCACAAGGGTCGCTGGCGCCTATCTCAGCTGGCTCTGAGCACTAGGCAGGGGACACCCTGGACTGGTCGCCAGCCAATCGCAGGGCACACAGAGACAAACAACCATCCACACTCACACGCACACCTAGGGACAATTCGGAGCGCCCAATTAACCTGCCATGCATGTCTTTGGAATGTGGGAGGAGACCGGAGTACCCGGAGAACATTATTATTATTATTATTATTATTATTATTATTATTATTATTATTATTATTATTATTATTATTATTATTATACTTTTTTTTCTTGTATTAATTCCAAAGTCAACAAACATACAAATCAAACTGAGCACACAAAACAGAACCGGGCTGTCGAACAAGACAATACTTTCTTTTGGTACTATATGTATTTTCTTTTGATAATACCATCAGTTTTCTGAGCTCTAATTTAAATATACCCAAGTTGTGCTTGAGTATAAGTCGCAGAACAAGCCAAGCCGAGCCAAGCCAGTATAAACTAAATTGTGACTATATTGTGACTTACTTTCTTTTGGTACTATATCTATGTTCTATTTTCTTCCCGCGACCCTTGTGAGGAATAAGCGGTCAGGAAAATGGATGGATGGATCTATTTTCTTTTGATAATACCATCAGTTTTCCGAGCTCTAATTTAAATATACACAAGTTGTGCTTGAGTATAAGTCGCAGAACGAGCCAAGCCAGTAGAAACTAAATTGTGACTTACCGTATAGTCTGAAAAATGTGATATATTACGTCCTGCCACCAGTCTGTCCAATTAACACAGAATCTGCCATGCGTTTCACACCTATACTATGAAACGCGCAGCTTGTGAGTCACATCGATTGTAAGGTTTCTTCCTAACGTAATTTTTATGTGGTGTCGGGGCAGGTGGGCTGCATGTTCGTGAAGATCTCGCAGCCCAACAAGCGGGCCGAGACGCTGGTGTTCTCCAAGCACGCCGTCATCTCGTTACGAGATGACAAGCTGTGCTTGATGTTCCGGGTGGGCGACCTGCGCAGCTCGCACATCGTGGGCGCCAACATGCGGGCCAAGCTCATCAAGTCCAAGCAGACGCAAGAGGGTGAGGCTGCTACCAGGCTGTCATGTAGCTGCCATAATTTTATAATAACGTGTATACAAGTATCACTTCATCACGGTTCACATATAGACCCTTCCAGCTCACGGCACTGCTTAGCTCCCGCGGCGCCTACCGGAGGGCAAACGTCCCATAACAAATGAATTTTGAGAGCTTGATTTTCGGCGAGCGTTTTCGTTAAAAGGTGGCAAATATGTCAAGTGTCACAAAAAAAGCGTCTCAAGTAGGACACTACATTATTGTGAATCATTGAAACCAGTTGATTGATTGATTGATTGATTGATTGATTGATTGATTGATTGATTGATTGATTGATTGATTGATTGATTGATTGATTGAACATATAAACAAAAACAAACAGCAGAGAAACAAAAGTTAAAAAAGAAAAGAAGAAAAGAAAAAACAAAAATCAAACTCATCATAGTTTACATGTTCAAAAGGGAGTAGGAAGAAGTTAAAAACTTATCTAGTCTTACCCCTCATACATTATACATTTAAACTTATTTCATTATTAATACAATACTAGTTTAATATTTTTTTAAATGTTTGAAGCCGCTAGCTACAAAAAAAAAAAAAAGTTGCGTCGTAGTTTCACGCTAGCCACTATGCTAGTCTCTCTTTGAGCCATTAGAGCATCCGTTGGCCGCGCACAAGTTCACCATAGTATTGCTCGCTGATTTATCAACTGTTTGACCTATTTTCTAGCTCACGCTGACTGTTTTCTAATTCACTCGCATTGACGCCCGGCCCCCCACCGCTAGGGGCGCACTTCAGCGTGACGTCACACTGGAAGTGTGTATTGCGGATTCACTCTATCGCGGATTTTTATTTGGGTCCATAACAGCGGCAGCTGCTGGTCATTCAAATGAGAGGAAGCTATTTTATTTATTTTTTTACGGCTCAGACAGATCATCACGCAGTAGCCAAATGTCTTTTTAATGCCAGTTTTTCATGGAGAATGTATATTAGAGATTCATCAGGGTTTTTGAGAATTTTTTTGTTTAAAAAAAAAACAACAAAAAAAAAAAACATACATGTCAGTGGGTGTCAATTATACATGCATGCCCGGTCACGATCCCCCACGAATAGTGGCGGTCCACTGTATACAAAATCGAATGGCAGTACTGTTAGATCTGTTGTTAGTGTGTTGCAGCTTTTTAGAACATCCATTATCTGAACTTCTTTTGCAACATAAAATAAATTCATGCTTATTATAAGCCTGTGGTGGGCTGCGCATTAAAAATGTTTACCTTCTGCGTCCCGTCTTTGAAGGCGAGTTCATCCCCCTGGACCAGACGGACATAAGCGTGGGCTTCGAGACAGGCGACGACCGCCTCTTCCTGGTGTCGCCGCTGGTCATCTCGCACGAGATCGACGCCCGCTCGCCCTTCTGGGACATGTCGCAGGCGCAGCTGGAGAAGGAGGACTTTGAGATTGTGGTCATCCTGGAGGGAATGGTGGAGGCAACAGGTGAGATCAGGCCTTCGAAATTTTGAGAAGGGGAAAGCACGGGGCAGGCTCCAGCTCAAAAGATTTGGCGTAACCACGCTCACTTGCACGCACCCTTAAAATTATGATATGAATAAAAAATGCAGAACAAATGCTTAACCAAAAACAATATACTTGAGGGCAGGGCTGGACTGGCCATCTGGCATACAGGGCAGACGCCCGGTGGGCCAACACCTTTTAATTATTTACTATTTAATTATTTTCCTCTATTTTATCCCAAGAGACTGACCCACAATTTAGAGGGAGTAGCCAATTAATCCATTTACAATATTGACAGCTAACATCAACATCAGTGGCAGAACTAAGTGGAGTCACCCCAGGCCGTTGGGCATATGCTCAAATGCTAGGGCCAATTTTTTTGTGCCAGTCCCGCCCTCCTTGAGGGGAAAACTAATGTAAATGTGTAATTATTACGTCAGACCGCACTTACACTATCTTCCACACTTGTGGGAGTGATTGCTGCTTATGCAATGGACACTCACACATCATTTGAGAGCAGACAATGACTATATTTTTCACAATTTTCACACCTCATTTTGTATACAGTACATGACATTTTTTCTGAAAGAACACATTTTAAAATGCCAACTTTTGAGTTTAAAGTTAAATTTGAAGGAGAAATGATGATACTACATATTGCCATCAAATTTTAATCTCAAGCAAGGATAGAGCGATTATCGGCCAGGCCGATTATCGGTGCAGATATTTGGCATTTTGACAAATATCGGCATCTGCCTTTTTCCAAATCTGAAGGCCAATAAAGCTGGCATCTCAATGAGTGGTGAATGCTTGCAAATATAGTGAATTTGGGGTTTTCGTCAGGATTTGTAAGTTGTTCACAGTTTTTACTTGTTGCAAACATTTTTTGAACATATACAGACACATTTTCACTGTCTGCGAAGATCTTTTGAAACCTTTTATGACCCTGATGAAAACCCCAAATTAGTTACATTTGCATGGATTTGTCGCTCGGTGAGATACAGGGAGCTTTTCATTGATGTGATTTACATTTCCACTTTACTTTATAAAAGATCACTGGGAACTCCCTACACTTTTTATGTTTACAAATTGAAAATGTTAAAATTAAGAAATTATGTTGAATTTTTGGAAAACATTATCTACAGTCGAAAACTTTAGGTATACTTTTACTTGCTTAGTTTTTCATTTAGTTTAACACATGGTGATGATCCTGCAATTTTTATACAAAAAAATAATAGTAAAATTGAAACAAAGCTGTATATTCTTTAGATATTTAAAATTAAAAGAAAAATATTCAAGGTGTGGACATTTTGAAATGTTGTTTTGACAAACATGCAAAATGGCATTTCAACAAAGTTTATTTTTAAAATTTTGACGCTAATATTTTCTCTTTCACTGCAAATGAATATCGGCTCGAAATATCGCTTATCGGCCTCCTTGACTGCTAATAATCAGTATCGGCCCTGAAAAAATTCAGTCTATCACTTATCTTTAGCACCTATGCTCTCCCTCATACACAACCAAAAAAACATTCCAAAAAAAAAACTGGTTTGAAGTGCAAAAAATTTTTTTTTATTGCTATAATTGTTCTTTTATCCACTTGCGTATTGAAATACATAAAAAATAATAATAATAATAACATTGTGGTCATCAAAATTCCAAGTGGTATTAAACCTGCAAAAGATGTGGCCTAGCAAAGCTCTTTAAATTATTGCCTTGCAGAAAAATGGCCCCAAAGAGGATGATAAAAGTTTTGGAGCTATTCTTTGACGCTATGGGGATAAAGACGGCTATTGATTTCCTTGCTCAGCAACTTCCGATGAAGGTTTTTCAGTCGTAACTCTACCGCAGAGAATATTCATAATAAAGGCTCGTCGTCCATCACCCACTGCGTCACTGAAATTGTTCCGTCTTGGCTTTCGGCCCAAAGCGGCTGTGAGTAACACGAGGGCCGTACGCTTCCTGTGTGCAGGCATGACCTGCCAGGCTCGGAGCTCCTACCTGGCTGAGGAGGTGCAATGGGGGCACCGCTTCAGTCCCATGATGTTGCTGGCTGAGGGCTTCTTTGACATTGACTATGGCGCTTTTCATCACACTTTCGAGGTAACTTCTTATTTCTGGTTCCTGATCGTAAAATGGCCGCGTTATGAGCACCGATGCCCGATATTGGTATCGGGTCTCTCCCGTCCCTAATAATAATAAAAATAATAATAATAATAATAATAATAATAATAATAATAATAATAATAATAATAATAATAGTAATTATTATTATTATTATTATTATTATTATTGTTGTTGTTATTATTATGCACAATTATTATTATAATTATAATTATTATAAGAATAATAATTATTACTATTATTATGTAATATATATATAATACATACATATAATAATAATAGAATAATAATAACAACTTATTATTATTATTATTATTATTATTATTACTTTTATTATTTTATAATTATTATATAATATATAATATATAGCATGTAATAATAATAATAATAATCATCATCATCATAATGCACAATTATTATTAGTATGCGTAATAATAATAATAATAATAATAATAATAATAATAATAATTATTATTATTATTATTATTATTCATTTTTGTTATTATGCACAATTATTATGCACGATTATTATTATCATTATATGCTAGATATTATATATTATATAATAACAATAAGTGTAATAAATAATAATAATAATAATAATAATAATAATAATAACTATTATTATGCACAATTATTATTATTATTATTATTATTATTATTATTATTATTATTATTATTATTATTATTATTATTATTAATTATATGCTATATATTATATATTATATAATAACAATAATAATAATAGTAATAATAATAATTATTATTGTGATATTAAGTGACTTTCTTGATGCTTGCCGAACTGATGTCTCATGCTATAGGGCTAAAGTGCTCTTGCTAATCCCCGACATCTCCCTCCAGGTGGACACGCCCTCCTGTTCAGCGCGAGAACTCTCATTGGCTGCCGCCAGGCTGGACGCCCACCTGTACTGGTCCATCTCTAGCCGGCTGGACGAGGAGCCCACCCTCGTCCAGCCGGCCACCAAGGAGCAGCAGGCACCGCCACCCGAAAGCGCCCCGGCCGAAGGGGAGGCGACCACCTTCATTGTCGGCGAGATGACCGACGTCGGCGCACCGCCACCCGCGGTCGGCGAGCCGAACGGCAGCATCCAGTCAGCGTGCGAGGCCTAGATGACAGAATGTTTACAAAGAACTTTCACCATTTTGTTTAGATCTCCACAAGGAGACATTTTGTTTATTTTTATTTTTCTAGCTATCATACGTGGATTTCTCTCCTTTTTGGCCTTTATCACGATTTGAATGAGGCAGGATATTGTACATTGTCTACGTTTGTTCACGTTTAATTAGCCTTTAGATCGTTTAGGAACATCTTTAGAAGAGTGACGTACAACAAACAACCCTGAACATCAACGCCAATGCTGAAGCAAGCTAACTGTTCACTAGTGTGTGATGGTTGTACTTGCATTAATCAGGAGAAACCAAATGTGGAATTAAGTGAATCTGCTTGGCTTTGCTAACATTTTGTTCCTAGCTTCCTGCCCACCGGGGGCGCTGTTTGTTCAAGACATTCCTATCACATCGGGACATAGAGGTGAAAACACAAAGGTGCCTGTAGCGCAGGGATTATATTTGTGGCGTATTCATGGCCATTTCAGTGTGATACGGTGGCCATTAAGGGACAAAAGGACTTGTAAAAAGGACCTTGTTTTGAATCATAATGAAATTTGTGATTGTTCATTCTGAATTATACTTCTACATTACAGTAAACCATATGACACTACAGTGGACCATGTGTCAATGTAATAGAAGGCCATCAGACATTAAACTAACAATCGACACTATGAGGCTATCTGACATTTAGAGTACTGATTAATGTAAAGGGATACCAGTTTGATACATACTTATGAAATATAAATTTTGCCCAATTTACCTTGAGTGATATTATTAAAAAAAAAAGAAGAAAAAAAAAAAGAATATATTTCATCTAGGTAAATATACTGATCATATAAATTATTGTTCACAATAATTAGTATAATAACAAGCACAATAGCACAATAACAAGTTAGGAATATAATTTGCAACACTTTGGGCTCTATAGTGATAGATTTGGCAGACCGCTCTGCTCCAAGGTGGGTGTTCTGGCATAACAACGGCATTTCCATTGACTTACGTCTGGCGCACCTGACAATTTGGTGGCTAAAAGTCGACAAAACTACGCCTGCTGGAACCATGTCCAACTATTGAGGCAGGTAATCTAATGCGTTTTTGGTGAATTTGATAAGGGGCAGAGGCAGACAGATTCTCCGCAGTCATATGTGGTGGGTGTGCATCAAACCCTATGAATTGTAGAAATTAATTCATTGAACATATTGTCATTTTTATTATGGCCGCAGCACAATTATGTGACGGCCATATCCGTTATGTGTCATGCGGCAAGCTGCGAAAATACCAAAACCCAGTCTAGCCTGCCCCTACGCAGATTTAGACTGCGCCTTATTCTAAACTTAGCAAATCAAAGAAAATCCCTTTATCTCTATAAATTTCTTTTTTTTTTTTTTTATGTTTTAAAATGATCATGTCTCCGACATTCCTATGAAATCACGATGTCCCGTCAGCTACACCCTTAAAACTGCTGGGTTAATAATTATTTAATTTTGAACCCAGCATTTGATTTAAAAAAAAATAAAAATAGCCCAGCAGTTTTAATGGTGAATTTTTAGAACAGGTCTGTAGGCGACTCGTGTTCCCCAGTAGTCCACTGACACGACAGTACTTACACTAAGTAGAACGGTTGTGAACTACAGTAGACCATCTGACATTACAGTGGGCCAGCGGTGTGGAACCGGCGGCTCTGGAGCCGCATGTGGCTCTTTGGTCCCTGTCCTGTGGCTCCCTAAAAATAGGTGTAGGAATTAATATACATATTTATTTTTATTTATTTATTTTAGATAAAACATTGTTTCAATGAATTATTTAGATTCTAAGAGGAATAATTAAATATTAATAAAAAATATCAGTCCAAATTTTTAAGTTGTCAGAAAAAGAGATACGAAGGCTAAATTTTAAAGTGTTCAAAATGAACTAAAAATGTCCAAAAAGGAAGAGGGAAAGCCAAAAATTAGCATAAAACCTCAATGAAATTGTCAAAAATGGGTGAAAATTTTAATATACAAGGCAGAAAAGAAAATGTTCAAAAAGTAACCATAAAATGTCCAAACGCAAAAGAAGGAATCCTGAAAATTGCCCTAAAACTTCCATAATATTGATTAAAAAAAAAAATGTCAGAAGATTGATAGCAAAAAAAGGCAGGGAAAATAATCTAAAAAAATCACTATAAAGTGTCCAAAAAAAAGAGGAAAGACAGAAAATTACTATAACGTCCATAAAATTGTCAAAAATGTCTGAAATTTGACAAAGGCAGAAAAGTCTTAAAAATGTAGGGAAAACTTTGTATGAAAAATTACAAAAATAAATCCAAAAACAGAAGATGAAAGGTAGAAGAAAATGAATGTTTATGTATTGGTGTTGCTATCATATTTTCCTGTTCTGGTGCAGCTCTAAGCAGCTCTTGGGCCCTCCGTATACACTAACTATCAGTCACACAAACACACGTTTGTTGATCAGCTCCAGACTGATTAATTGTTATTTATTTGCTGTGAAATGTCTCTTTTGACAGTAAAGGTTGCTGCCCCCTGCAGTAGGCCATTAGAACGGATTTTAATTCCATTTAAATGACACTGGAACTAAGATTGTTAACAGTAGCACCCCTAAAAGTTCAGATCCGAGGTCCATTCCTGTCTTGGCTTTACTTAGCCTGTAGCGCTCGGAATTCAAAGCACAAGTCACTTCCTGCTTCCGACTGCTGTGTACAAATGTGGTGTTTTTACTCAAAGCTAAGAGTCTATATCATATACAAATATGCCACTTAGAATAAAGTATATTAACCAGTAATCTGCCTTCCTTTCATGAATCTGCCAAGATTTAATGCTTGTGCCAGACAGGAGAAGTCAGCAGATTGGGTTACCGGGCAGAATCACAGCTGGGTTAGTTCCTCAATTTGGCCGCTAGAGGAAGACAAATATCCCCAACGCCGGACTGTCATCCTGGCTGTCACGCGGCCTTATTGGTGCTGTTTTATGAGATGGGGAACCCATCAGCTGTCTCCTAGGCAACCAGGGATGGGGACAAGAGAGTGTGTAGCAGTGTGTGTGTGTGTGTATATCAATGTAAGTGTGTGTGTGTGTGTTTTGAAGCAGACATCCAAAGGGCCTCGCGGACTAAGGGGAGGTCATTAAGAAGTGACGTTTGTTGAGATGTTTTTCACCACAGTGACCTTGACATGCAATGTGACCTTGACATCGACATAGAGCCATGGAGGGATGACATTAAAAAAGAAAAGAAAAAAGACAATAGCAGTCATCTGTGACCCAACAATCCTAAAATAGAACAAGAGGAGGCAAAGAGGGTGATTGCAAGGTTGAAAAGGGTCCAAGTCTGATATAAAATCTCTGCACTTTCCTGTTCAAATACCAGATTTTTTGTGATATAAAAATGACACCAGATAAATTATTTTAAAACCCTTTCCTGTATTAACCTGACCTTTGACCTGTGCAACTCAGTTGAGAAAATATATTTTCAATTTTTTTAAATTAATTTGTTGTTTTTTTTGAGAGAGGACATTAAAAGCAAACAACTGAGATGATTAGGTTGCACAAGTGTGCACACCCTCACATATTTGGAGATGTGGCTGTGTTAAGAATTAACCAATCACATTCAAACTCATGTTGAATGCGAACCAGCACACATCTGTCACCATTTTAATTAATTACCCTCAAGTAAAGTTCTGGATTGCATGTTTAGCTTTTTCTTTAGATTTTTAGTGGGTTTCTTTTTGTGATACCACAACAGAAGTGAACAAGTAGGCTATGGCAAAGTTAGGAAACTTGCTATTGACCTCAGAACCACAATTCAACTGTACTGTGAAGAATAGCAGTAGCAAAACAACCAAAGTGCCATTGCTCGGGGGGAAAAAAAACAAACTAAAACAACAATAAACTGAAGGCGTCATTTTGACCACAGACCTGTAATTTCACTGTACAGTACCGTGATGTAGCATATAGCATTAGCATATTGACTAAAGCGCGATGTCATGACTGGGTCATGCCAGGGTTAAGTTTGGGTCATGCAAGGGTTATGTTTGTGGTCAACTGTCTGTTTTGAACTGATGTAACCAGCATCTAGTTTCAACTGGTAAGAAGCTATGTGATGTCAGAAGCTATGTGATGTCAAGAATCTTTAATCTCTTTATCTGGTCAACAGCCAATCAGATAAATCCATGTCAGCCCTGTCACCCACATGTCTAGCCACAACCAATCAGATCGATTCACTGTCTATATAAGCTGTTTGAGAAGGGTGTGTTTTGTATGGGTATTTTATACTTGAATGGCCGTTGAGAATTTTTTTAAAAAGTGTCACGTGTGTTGTTTACAAACAGCAGCAGGGTGTGAGTACATCATTTATCATTTTTGGTTAACATCTTGAACTTGCACTTGTATGACAGCTCTGTTGTTAGCATTTTGTGTTTTAAGGTGCGTCGTCAAACTTCCCATACGACACCAAGTGATAAAAATTAGCGTCATCCGTCTGTCTTGTAAAGACAGTTCGAATATTGTTGCAAACTGAAGGAAATCTCGAGGAATTCACTTTTGAAATAATCCTAAAATGGCTGCCTCCAGCCAAAATGGCCAACTTCTTGTTTCTCCTTGAGACTTTGCCCACTTTGCTGACCAACCCGAGATTATTAAACTTTTGACACTATCGTGTCACATTAGGTGACGTAGACAAAACAGCTTGACATGTTATAACAGTATTTACGAAATGTTATTGAGCCAAGGCTCATATTTTACATGGGAAAAAAATCTCACGGCACCGCCAAACAAAAACATCACAAAAACTATACATACTGAAATAAATGATGGTGTCTCAATTTACCAACAATTTACTTAGCCTGTTTATTTACACAAGGTTTTTATTCAGTTTAATGGCAACAGGTGGATACGCAGATTCATTTTTTAAATTTCTGCCATCTAGTGGATTGTTTTGTTGGCATATGTCACTGACATAGACGAACAAAGATGCTTTATTTGTAATGAGAATTTTCTGACCAATTAAGTCATGATGAGCTCACATGACATTAGTGGCCAAACATTTGGGAAAATCCCACAAAATGGCGGCATCCATGCAAAAATAGTCAACTTCCTGTTCCATTTCCACATGTTTGTTGTTCTCTGCTTTAATGCTGTTCCAGCCAGATGTTTGTGAAAAATGTCATTGATCACCACAGCGCTAAATTGCGGTGTCAAACGCGCTAGCGATGCCAATTTTAGGTTAGCTTTGCTTTTAGCGTGGCTTCTCTGTCTTTTCTCATCATTCATCACTCTATTTGCCGCCACGCAGGTAATTACTGACTTAGGAGCGACTGCGCAAGGCGTTTAGGCACGCAAGTAGCATAGCTGTTGCTAACGGTTGGGTTTAAGTTGACATTTTGTCTTGGAGTCTCTTTAGTTAAGTCACGATCTGTGTTTTGTTCTGTTGTGTGTCCCCCTAGTCTTGTCAAGCGTTGTCATGTCCACCTGTGTTAGCTTGCCCTTCCTCATGTGTCAACCAATCAGCACCTTCTGCCACTCCTGTCCTGCCCAGGTGTGTCTCGTTGTCAATTAGTGTGGGTGTATTTAGGCTGTGGTCTCCCCTCTGTCTGCGTTGATCCATTGTCGTTTTCCTTCTGTCATGCTGCCGGTTTTGTTCCATGTCTTGCCTTGCGTCACCCTTTTGGAGTTTGTTGTTCTTGTTTCTTAGTTTGTAGCTCCCTTTTACCCCGTTTTAGTTTATTAAACGTTTTTTGGACCTCATTCTGTGCCTCCTCGCCCTGATTTCCTGCATTTGGGTCCACAACCACACATCAAAACTGACACAAAACCGCTAAAAGCCTACTTTCCTGTTCTTCTTTGACTCCTGGGTGAACCATAAAAGTAGGGATGGGCGAGTACCGATACCAGATACCAGCCTTTTTTTCAAGTACTCGAGTACTCGAGACGCAGACGAGTACAAGCGAGCGATGGCAGAGGGGGAAGACGTTAAGTGAGTCCTCCTTGCCTGTAAGTGGCGCTAGCTAGCTTGCAACAGTTTTTCACCAAAACTTCACCGGTTTGGAAATACTTCAAAATTGTGAATCTTAAACTAAAAGAGCATTTTTGTGTTTTATTTTGAGCGTTAAGATTATTGAAGAGTGACTGTGCTGTTTGTTTGTTTTTTTGTCAAAATTAAAGGAAATATATTTGTTTAAAAATATCTTTTAGTGCCTTTTTTATTTGTCAAAATGTACTACTGGTATCGGTAGTTGGTATCGGTGAGTACTGAGGGTCTGGGTATCGGTATCGGTCTGAAAAAAAGTATCGAATAGGGGTGTTAAAAAAAAATCGATTCGGCAATATATCGCGATATTACATCGGTACAATTCTTGAATCGATTCAATAGGCGGCCGAATCGATTTTTAAACATCCATTTTTGATAGAAAAATATTCACCAAAACGTCTTAGGGTTCACACCTTAAACAAGCATGAAATAATGTTACATTAATGGAACATTAAGCCTTAATATTTTATTTCTATGCTGTTCAAAGATGAAACAGATTACAACCTGTGTAAGACTCAAGTTTCAGATAAATAATACATTTTCATACAAATCTTACACTGTATAAGTTTATTGATTAGTATTTTCTCAAGTTTAATTAAAAAAAATTCGCAACAATCGACTTATGAATTCGTATCGGGATTAATCGGTATTGAATCGAATCGTGACCTATGAATCGTGATACGAATCGAATCGTCAGGTACTAGGCAATTCACACCCCTAGTATCGAACATCCCTACTTTTTAGTTCAAACAGTTGCACGGTAAAAATAAATAAATAGATAATTTGAGACTACAAGTAATCAGCATTCACTCACTTCATAGTTAAAGAAACGTTGCAGCGTTTGCACTACCCATCATATCTGCTTTGAACTGGGGCTTATTTGGGCAAATTTGGGATTTCTTCCAAAATGGCTGCTTAAAACCAAAATGACCGACTTCCTTTTGAATTTCAGACGTGAGATTTTTTGAGAATCCTTTCAAATTATCGACACGTCCACCTAATTTTGTTTTAGTCACGGGGCTACTAATATTTTAAAAACCTTCCAGGTGGCCCTCAAAAAAAAAGCAGGTTTTGGTGCTCTAACAATACTTATCCCGTTAAAAAAAAAAAAGGAAAAAAAAAGCGAAGTTGTGTGTGGAAGTAACTATTTGTGCAGGCAGCGAGCGATGAGAAGCGGCAGCCCCCCCTCCCCTCCCCCCTCCCCCCTTTCCTCCCATCCCTCCCCCCCTCCCCTCCCTGCGTGTGTCTCGGGGAGCCCATGCAGTCCGAGGCAGCCAGCAACCGGCGCGTCCTCCCCGCCTACCAATCGGCATGCTCGGCTCGGGCTCCGCGCTCTGTGAGCAAGCCGAACCGCAGCGAGCGGCCACGCACGCACGCACGCACGCACGCACGCATCTCGCCAGGTATGTTTCCACACCAAAATGACCATTTCACCTCTTTGTATGCGTTTTTTTTTTTTTTTTTTTTTTCCCCCTCCTCTGTGCAATGTGGAGCCCATCGCCGGCTGCATGGTTTCTAGGGAGGGGTTGCTATGCATGCATGTGTGCGCGTGAGCGCGCGTGCGCGTCGGTAAACACTCCCAGTTTAGCGCATATGCAACTTGTGCGTTTTCGCTTTAATTCTTATGGTTGTTCTCCTTATTATTATTATTATTATTATTTTTGGAGGTGTCTTTTTTTTTATTTTTTTTTATTTTTTTTCTCCATCTCTCCCCTCCCGCGCACGGGCAGGGTTGGGTCGCAGCATGGCCGCATGTGCAAGTTGAAGTGCAGGTGCATGCAGCTGTCTCCAGGCAGGTATGATGATAGGGCTCATGATGTTGCCATATTGCAGTAAGAACCCCCCACCCACCCAGCCATAGCATAGCATCGTAGCATATATAGCATAGCATGGCATGCAAGCCGCGCAGGCGTGGCGCACATGAAGCATTTATTATGGATGGCCGTGTGTTATGATACGGGTTTCACCTGCATGATTCATTCATGGCAGGAAGATGAGGGGACGTTCACGGATTGAGAGAGAGAGTATGTGCATGATGATGTGTATGTTACTAGGTAAAGATCAAGGTACACTCCCCATGCTGTGCGACATGCGAACGTACATTATGTGGGCTGTTAATTTATGCACATTTGAAGTGAACTTTATGTGACCTCCCGCATGAGCAACTTTGTTTGACAGGAGCAAATGTTAGCATGTGCACACTTTTAGTTTTGATAAGTTTAGAAGGTGTATTTTATTTTTTTAAAACGATCTCCTGTGGTAGCAAACAGTGATACTTTGGTTGTTGCTATGCAAATTAAAGGGGCTTAGAAAGTCATGACCTTGTGTACGTTCACTGCCCCTCAGTTCCACGAACATGAAATGTACTTAATAAAAAGTGGGTTGTGGTGCATTCACTGGCCCTCAGTTCTAAGAATAAGTCATGTTCTGCATTTACTTTCCGTCTGTTCCAGGAATAAATTAGCCTACTTTATATACTTTACAAGTTAAATCAGGGGTGTCCAAACTTTTTCATTTTGAGGGCCACATACAGAAAATCAGAAGGACTCAAGGGCCACATAATGTTATGAAGAGAAATTGTGTTTAGTCCTAAAAATTGTACAAATAATTTATTTGTGCTTTTGCATATTTAGAAAAATTTTACAGTATATAAACCAATATATTTGTACTATGGCAGTAGGGTTATTATCGTTTTGGAATTTTTCATTTTAGTTAGATTTCAGTGTGGTTCTGTTAGTTTTTATTAGTTTAGTTCTTTAAAAAAAATGCTTAGTTTTAGTTTAGTTTGTTAGTTTCAGTATTAGTATTAGTTTTTTTCTAATGTGTATTACTTGTGCGCTATCTAAAAAAAAAAAAACAGCATGGGAGCAATGTCGTCTGAAGGTGCTTTTCTATTGGCTGCAGCTAGATGACGTCACTTTCAAACATCATTATTCTGGTTTATATCAAAATAAATCTACTAAAAATCACATCAAAGACTAAAACGAAGGACATTTTTTGCTATAATTATAGTTTTTGTTAGTTTTGTAAACAGAACATGTAATTTCAGGTAGTTTTTATTTTTTAAAAGCATTTTTTGTTTTTATTTTATTTTGTTAATGAAATTGTGTTTGAATTTTAGTTGAGGTTATTTCGTTAGTTAACTAAAATAACCTTTAATGGCACCTGTGTTTTTCGACGCGCTCCCTTCTTACTTTGACCACCTCCAAACATTTTTGTTTTTGTTAATTTATTTGAACTGAGTCAAATGGCATTTTTAGCATATGCCGCGGGCCACTGAAAAATGGACGGCGGGCCACAAATGGGCCCCAGGCCTTAGTTTGGACACCCCTGAGTTAAATGGTAGTGCTTCAAGTGCCTTTGTTCCAGGAGTAATATTCTTTATAAATATTGTAAATATTGTATGAAGTAGCAACAATGCTAATTATTATACGATAACGCATTGAGTTGTATCATATTTTATGACAATGTGATGTATCTGATCATGTCACATCAAATCATTACTTTGTATCACGTCACATCCTAACCAACCATATCACAATCCATCGTATCGTTATGTATTGCATTGCATTTTATCACATCAAATTGAACTATACTACATTGTTGTGCATGATATTGTAATGTATCGGATCGTATAAATCATATTTTATAGGGGCGGTACGGTTTTTGATATATGCACAAACAGTTCGGTCAAAAATAATTCAACTACGGGTCAAAAATGGACCGATCCTCTACTTGGGTCTGTTTGACCCAACTTTGATTCAAGAAATGGCTATTTTAGTGTAAAACAACTCATAAATATTGGTCATACTTGGGTCAAAAAATTGGATCATTTTGTATGAAACAACCCAGAAAGTTAGACCAAATTGACCCATAAGGTGAATTGGTCAATTTTTCATCCATAATTGGGTTGCTTTTGATCCAATTGTTTTGAGTAGGGATGGGCGAGTACCGATACCAGGTATCGGTATCGGGCCGATACCAGCCTTTTTTCAAGTACTCGAGTACTCGTGACGCAGACGAGTACAAGCGAGCGATGGCAGAGGGGGAAGACGTTAAGTGAGTCCTCCTTGCCTGTAAGTGGCGCTAGCTTGCAGCAGTTTTTCACCAAAACTTCACCGGTTTGGAAATACTTCAAAATTGTGAATCTTAAACTAAAAGAGCATTTTTGTGTTTTATTTTGAGCGTTAAGACTATTGAAGAGTGACTGTGCTGTTTTTTTTTGGTCAAAATTAAAGGAAATATATTTGTTTAAAAATATCTTTTAGTGATTTTTTTTTTTATTTTGTCAAAATGTACTACTGGTATCGGCAGTTGGTATAGGGTATTGGTGAGTACTGAGGGTCTGAGTATCGGTATCGGTATCGGTCTGAGAAAAAGTGGTATCAAACATCCCTAGTTTTTAGAGTGTGGGGTGCGAAACGATTCAAAGACGGATTTGACTCGACGATTCGACTCCGTTCGACTCAGCAGGATTACGATTCGATTTAATATGGTACGGCTCAGTTTAACGGGGTATTGATACAATGACTTCTTTTATTGTCGTTTGACATTCATTTGAATGAACTTTTCAGTACGGTCAATGTGTCATTTCTTTCAGATATATCACACCGATAATGGATAATTTGATACACTTCTCAATAGGGATGTTCGATACCACTTTTTTTCAGATGATACCGATACGATACTCAGACCCTCACTACTCACCGATACCGATACCAAGTGCCGATACCAGTAGCACATTTTAATAAAAAAAAAAAAAAATCACTAAAAGATATTTTTAAACAAAAATAATCCATCTTCTGCAGAGTTTGTTGTAAAGTTGGGTGTCAATTTTGAAGTATTTCCAAACCGGTGAAGTTTTGGTGAAAAACGTAGACATGCTCCGATGCTCGTGGGTTCATTATTGTCGAAAACAGGAAGTGGTCCTCATGATTTGCCATGGTGCATGGTGTTAAACTGCTGCAGGGTAGCGCCAGCTACAGGCAAGGAGGACTTACTCACTCCCGCTTAGACTCGTAGGGGTCACGAGTACTCGAGTACTTTAAAAAAGTATGGTATCGATACCCGGTATCGGTACTCGCCCATCCCTACTTCTCGATATACAGTGTTCTCTTGCTATAACGTGGTTTACTTTTTGCCGCCTCTCTGTTTGTCGTATGTTTTTAATGCAATTTTGCATGCATTTTTTTTATTATGTTCTATTGCTATAAAAATATGGAACCTACCAAAAGAGAGATTAGAGTCTCTTCTTTTATCAGAAAAAAAAAGTTTATTCCTATCTGTTTCTGCTGTGCAGCAATTAGCAATAGAACATAGCCCAGTTTCATCATTATTCACAATTCTGCTTAGAACTGCGGGGAAATCAGCTTGTTTTAACATGGCCTGGTTGATCTCTTATACTCTGCTGCCACTCAACCATTTTCTGCAGTAGATAGACTGCATCAAAGCCTTCTCTATGCTCTGGCATAAAAAAAAAAAAAAAAAAGTATAAATACGTCTTTGGGACACTTAAAACATTTAAAATGTGACGGATTTATACGTTTTTGGGAGCTAATGAGTTAACTGCCATGCAAGTGTCAAGGAGGGTTAAAAAGAGAGAGAGAGAGAGAGAGAGAGAGAGAGAGAGAGAGAGAGAGAGAGATGGTTTTCACCCATTCTTATTTTTTCTTTTCTTCCCAAGATGATGCATTAGCAAAAAACAAACAAACAAATACAAAACAATCACATAGTCAAACCTTTGTGTGACTGATAGTTCCCTAAATCTTTTGTCAGACTGTATGACATCACGGGCTAAATTGTTCTGGTGTAGTTCGTCGTGTCGTGTCCATGTGAAGAATCGCTTCAATGCCGAGTGAACAGTAACGTCTCCAAAGCGCAATTTAAGTAAAAAAATAAAATAAAAAAATGTTCAGGTCACCTTGAGAGAGCCGGTCTCAATTTGTCATTTTTATCACATTATGACTCATTGTTGATATTCACACTCTGCATATAAATTTAACAAACTGTCAAGTTCAGACAAACTACAAGTATAAGGAGGACTGTACAAATGTTTTAAGGCTTTTAATTATCCAAATTGTGGTCATGTAACTCGTTTTATGAACAGCCAGCGTCAAACCAATCAAGCTTGATGGAGAACTTTATTCAACTTTAAAGAGATACTTTACTTATTTAGCCCATTATAGCAATAAAAAGTTAATATTTTGTCTATAATACATTTGATATTTTCATTATTTTTCATATACAATTAGTACCTTTAAAAACACATGTTGCAACTTGCTGTCGACTGAAAATGACATCACAAGGGCTCAGGTAACCAATCACAGCTCACCTGTTTTCTAGGTTTGGTCATGTGACATTCACAAGCTTAGCTGTGATTGGTTACCTGAGCCCTTGTGATGTCATTTTCAGTCGACAGCAAGTTGCAAAATGTGTTTTTAATGAAAGTATCAAATTAATTATAGACAAAATATTAACTTTTTATTGCTATAATGGGCTAAATAAGTGAAGTATCTCTTTAATGGCTTACTACCCAAACGTTATAGATCTAATTATTATCTATTGAGTAGTACTGTATCGTGTGTGTCTCAATGTTTTGCAACAAATCACATTCATATTGATACCTTCTTAAAACGATCGCCTCGTTCTTTTTTTTTCAGGTTTTTCTGGAAACACAAAAAAATTAATCATTTGCATAATGAGGAGATGATTTAGGCAAAAATAATATTTGCAAAAAAATGACTTAGGCAATTATTTTAAGAGGGTGACGACTAGTGTTGTTCCGATACCGATACTGGTATCGGCAGAGGTGCCGATACTGCATTAAAACAGTGGTATCGGTATCGGTGACTACTCACAAGTAACATGCCGATACCATTAATTCCAACGTTAATATAGGATTTTGGATGCAGCATCTTGTGTCTTGCTTGTGCACGACATTCACTGGTATGTGACATGTTCATTGCATGCCGATCTAAGATATCCTATTGGCCCTTGAATGCTTTGAACCAATGGCAGGACAGGTTTTTCATGTTGAGGAAAAAAACCCTGAAGTATCGGTATCGGCCGATACTGCAAAGCTGAGTATCGGTATCGGGAGCTAAAAAACGGTATCGGAACAACACTAGTGACGACACAGTATCGCTTTACATTGTATTGAATTGTAGCCTAATATATTCTAATAAATCACATCGTTGTATTGAAGTGTATTGAAATGCAGTATAAGAAGAAATTGCATCATATCAGTTAGTATCACAGCATTGTATTGCAGCAAATATCATTCTAATGCACCGTATCGCATTGCATGGGAATATTGATCAGTTGTTCAGCAGTAATGTATCGTGCTATGTTGTGCTGTACCGTGTCACAATTAATAATTATAATAATCGATTTTGCCAAACTTTACTGTCTAATATCATATTGATCGTATTGTACTGCAGTAATGAATCATAATTTATCGTAATATGCTGTAATGTGTCGTTCTCATCACATCACATTATATTTTATCACAGTATTGTTGCACTGGACTGGACTTTCTCAACTTGGCATTGCAAATCATGCAGTCAGGACGCTGACTCCCATCACTCAACTCAACTCAACTCATATTTATAGCGCACTTTAAAACAACCACTTCTAGATGGAACGTTCACAATTTGAATACAATCGATGTAAAAACTGTTTTAAATGCTTTATTTTACATAAAAGGTGCAGAGGAATCACTATAACGCAATTTAGCAATAATAAATGTGGTTTAAAAATGTATTTGTGGGGACTGGTGATTAGTTGTACAATGAACAAAATAGCCTGGAGTCCACGAGTTGCTTCATGTTTGAAATATCAATTGTTATGAATTTGAAAAGGAAAACATACTCTTCCTGTCAGGAACGTCTAACATGAAACACTAATGACACCTAAGGGCAGAAAATTACTTCAACACCAATGAATGACTCAATTCTTTACATTCCTTTTAACTCTTTAGTATACCATCTTCAACGTAAAAAAACTTTATGAATTACTATAAAATTACTGTGTCAATCGATGAAGTGATACCACCACATTTGTAATTGGAAACCATATTTGTTCAGTGTTATGTTAATTAACAAGAGTATAACAAACTTGTGGGAAAAAAATTATTGTACATTTAGAACAGACAATTAATTTGCAATTAATCACTATTTAACTATCATGTGATTATGATTAAAAATTGTAATCAACTGACAGCACTAATATATATATACTAATATAATGCATCGATTTGAATTTCCTCAATCGATTTTATTTCGATTCACAAGAGTTCAGTTAGATTCGATTTTTTTCAATTCAATTTGATTCGCTTCACTTCAATCCGATAGTGATTGATTATGGAACATCAAGTCTTCTTAAATAACAAGGACATGATAAAACTCCACAAATATTAAATTCCAAATTAAATTTTGCAGACGAAGTAACTGGTTCAATGATTTAGTTATAATCACTGAAGTGTTACACAAACATTAGCATTGTCATGACTGGGTCATGCCAGGGTTAAGTTTGGGTCATGCAAGCGTTATGTTTGGCTCATGACCGTGAGGTCAAGTGTCTGTTTTGAACTGATGTAACCATCATCTGGTTTTCAACTGGAAAAACGCTATGTGATGTCAGGAGCTATGTAATGTCAAGAATCTTTAATATCTTGACTTGGTCAACAGCCAATCAGATAATTCAATGTCAGTCCTGTTACCCACATGTCTAGCCACAGCCAATCCGATCAATTCACTGTCTATTTAAACCAAACCGAGAAGTGTGTGTTTGTCGGATTAGTACCTCTGTTTCTCTGTGATCATGTGAACAGTAACAGTAAATGTCAAGAAAACAGTTAAATACAAAAAAAAATTCGGCCTTTAAAATTTTATTGTCTTATACATTTATGAGAAAAAGAAATACTAAAATATCGATTCAAAAATAACATTAATTCTTTTTTTCTTTTTTTTCTTTTTTTTTTACCCAGCCCTGATGTATGGGTGCATTTACAGTATGATATGGACATTATTATTATTATTATTATTATTATTATTATTTTCTTTAAAAATAGCATTAAAAGCATGAAATTAGACTTGCTGATACAGAAACCATGTATATCTTCTCACAATGCATGAAATCGCAACTGTACCATATTTTATTAGCGTGAATCATATCAGAATGACTCCAAGAAGGTATCGTGTCATTGACCTCATCTTCCTGCTTTTCTTTTGGCGTCTCCTTCCCCAAAGTGATGGCCTCTACTGAGCAGCACAGCGCATAAGGCAACCCCCCCCCGACCTTTGCCCCTCCGTACGTGCGCCGCCATGTACAGCGTGGAGGACCTGCTCATCTCGCACGGCTACAAGCTGCCCAGGAGCGGCCCGCCGTCCGCCACGGCTTACGACAAGCGGCCCGCCGACTGCCAGCGTGAGCTCCTGCTGGACAACCGGGCGGGCCGGGCGGCGGCGCTCAACGGCTACGAGGCGGAGCGCGGCGGGGCCTCGGCGGGCAGCAGCGGCTTGTACGGCAGCAGGCCGGCGCCCCTCAAGGGTTACGTGGACAATGAGGGCGACAGGAGGAGGAAGGAGGCCTTCATGAGTATCCTAGGTGACGCTCAGCCCTTGGGTGATTCTTTGGCTACTGACAGCGGGTGAGTGCTTCTCCCCACTTTTTTTTTTCCCCCTTTCCTCCCGACAGCATGCAAAAACTGCACTGCAGCCACCCCCCCCCAACTCCCACCGCACCCTCTTTCCTGCAGCAGCACGGCTGACATATCTCACGCCGGCCTTCTGGCGATGCGTTTGTGTGCACGGAGTAAAGCTCGTACGCCCCTCGTGACAGATGAAAACAACAGCCGAGCGAGAAGGAGGTTGGCATTTGAATCGAACTTGCGTCAAGACGGCACACGGAGACGCTCCACTGTAAACACTGGCACACCGAATCCCATCCAGCACGTGCTCTGTGATGTCAGCATGTTGCTGGGCAAGTGTGCGCGGCTCCCCCCTCAGCCATACACTAGCATATGCTGCTATAGTGACTCACGCACACACATCGAGCGCAGGTCACACACAGCGTGTTCATTCATTTGTCGTGGTTATTTTTACACGTGTTCAATTGTTTTTGAAGAGCTAGGGGGTGGGGGTTTATATATTTTTTATTTTATTTATTTATTTATATATATATATATATATATATATATATATATATATATATATATATATATATATATATATATATATATATATATATATATATATATATATATATATATATATATATACAGTGGTACCTCTGGTTCTGGGAGAAAGTTCTTAAGTAGAAAATTTTGTCAGTAGAGACGCATTTTCCATGTAAATGCCCTAATCCGTTCCAAGCCTCCCAAAATTCAGACATAAATGTTTTATAAAGCATAAAAATGCATCAAAACATGTACCAAATACATGTTACAATTCGATTATTGCACAATAAATGAGAGTTGTTCATAATGTAAATAACAAAGAATAGAGTAAAGAATAAAAATGATGGTCATTTACCTTTTTAACTGCTGTCCTCATCATTTTTTGCCCTCTTTGGTTCATGTTCTTCTCTCCTTTTTTTTTTTTTTTTTTTTTTTTGCCTGGTGTTTTGTAAAGAACTGATCCATGGATGTTTTTTTTTTTTTTTTTTTTTTTTTAGCAATCCTTCGTTAATGTCCAATGCAAACATCATCTTAGTGAGCAAACACCCGACTGGTGAACACTTTTTCTGGGCGATTCTTTTAAACAAATTCTGAAACTTCCGGTATGGCGAGGCATCTTTTTATTAAAAAAAAAGAGGCCCGTCTCGTCGCAATTAAAAACTTACTGTGCCTTCATCAATCACCAATTGTTTGAATTTTTGCACAAATTCGTTGGCCGTTAGTTCATACGTTCATACAAAACTATCGAACACCTCATGGGCCGCGGGATGAATGATGAGGACGCTGTATAGACACCGATCTAGTATCTAGGCTCATAGATACCTATGGTAAAGGTTCCTCTTAGCCAATGGGATGCCAGAAACATGCACAAACACCGATCGAGTATTTACGCTCATACCTATGGTAGAGGTTCCTCTTAGCCAATGGGATGCCAGAACGATGCACAAACACCGATCTAGTATTTACGCTCATGGATACCTATGGTAGGAAATAGCCATAGCCGAAAGTATGTTGCGTTCGGTAATGTATTTTTACCTTTCGTATCTAGAAATTTCTTTCGTAACAAGAGGCAATATTTTCCCGTTGGGGCGTTTCGTAACTCGAAAATTTCGTATGAAGAGACGTTCGTAAGTAGAGGTTACACTGTATGTATTAGAGCTGTCAAACGATTAAATTTTTTAATCAGATTAATCACATCGTGGAATTTTGATTAATCATGATTAATCACTGACTTAAAAAAGCTTTTTTTTTCCAACATTTTAGCCCGCTGCACACGCTCATCCGGCTTTTTCTAATCAATTAATTATTTGCAGAATTTAAAATGGGAAAAAATGACCTACGGCATATGTGAACATTTATTAAATGCTTTACTTTAATGCATGTAGTTATGTTTGTTGCTCAAACTCCAACCATCCACTGTCGGCTAAAAAGGGTAATCTGCGGTCAAAATTAATAGTGTGATTAATCTGTGGTAATAGAATGATTAATGCGATAATTTTTTGTGATTAATTAATTAGTTAACGCTTTAACTTTGACATATATATAAAAATTTTATTTTAATTAATTTATTTAATATTCTTCTTCTTCATCTTATTATTATAATTATATCCATCCATCCATTTTCTTGACCGCTTGTTCCTCACAAGGGTCGCAGGGGGTGCTGGAGCCTATCTCAGTATCTCTGGGCAGTAGGCGGGGGACACCCTGGCCAGGTTGCCCGCCAATCGCAGGGCACACAGAGACGAACAACCGTCCACAGCATATCATATCAAATGATATGCTGTGTGTGTCTAACCATATTGTAATGTATGGCATAATAATGTATCCAAAATGTTTATGGTCTGTTGATGGGTTGCATTCATCCAGACGTGCACTATTGAAGGTTTTTTTTTTTTTTTTTTACACGACAGCCCTTTAAGTAAAGGTCAGCACAATTAAAAATGGCGATCATATTGCACAAACATCACAATTTGCGTCTTTAAGGGACGCAGGAGCAGTGGCTGACTTCAGCACTTTGCTGGAAAAGCATTTTCACACACACAAATGCACACGCACACACGTGTAGATAAGTCTGTCCTGTAAAGCCGATCAATGCGTAGTGGAACCCAATCAGTCACATGTTAGCATATTGGCTCGCTGACAGTTTGATTTATCTGACGATTATTTCGACATGATGACGAAGAAAGAATATTCCGATAACAGTTCCGTTCGGACCAATCAGCAAATTTAGAGAAGTGGTTGGCGGGTCAAGTCGACATTTGAATTTCCCGGCTTCCAAGGCGTAACATAGAGTGAAAGGGAATAGCGTAGAAGTTTAGCAGCTGACACTCACTTGTCCCGATTTGTTGTGATGAAACAAGTTGTTGCTGTTCATTAAGAGGGCTAGTGTCTCTTGAACACAGCCCTGCTACTTTGAGGTAATAAGGTATGCGACAGCGACAATGTGCTTTCAACACAAAGGGGTATGGGCAATGAGTCTCTGGAGTTAAACTTCATACTCTGGTCACAGCTGGCAACGTTACATGACTGTTAGGCCTCCGGTAATATCTCGTCAGCCTGCGAATTCTTGGGTATGCCAACATTCTTGCCGAAAAAAATAAGGTTCATGGTATGACCTTCAAACCCCCCATGCTGTCTTACTAAGACTGTTTTTTGTTTGTTTGTTTTCTTCACAGTTTCTATGATGTCCCAAGTTTGACCTACTCCGAGCCGCTAAGCCATGACGAGAGGGACATTTCGTACTGGCGGAGGCGAGGCCAAGATTTTAGCATTCTCCTGGACTATGCCGATGGCAGGGAGCTGAGGGCCTCTGCGGGGGCATGGAGACCGCAGGCCCTCATAGCGGCCGAGGAACTCAGGGCAGAGAGGCAAGCTCAGCAGCTGTGGGAGGAAATTTCCTGGCTGCGCGACCAAGATGCTCCCGGTCAGTTGAGGGTGACTGGGGAGCGGAAGTGTCAGAGTCTTGGTACTGAGGAGTGGAGGCCCGCCGTGGGGCTGGGCAGGCAGTTGTCAGATGGAGACGGGGAAAGGTGGGCTTTGGAGCAGTATCGCCTGAGGACGCCGGAAGGTTTTTTTCACCCGAGAACAAAAGCCAAGTCTCAGTCTCTCCCAAGAGTTTTGTCACCTGACGGAACAAGCGGCAGAGAGCTTATTCCATCCAGACCAAGCCTACCAGACAGACCGCAAAGGCTAAGTAGTACTCTTTTCTCTGGGCCCTATAGTCGGTATATCTATAGCGGCGCTATTGGCAGGGAACGGTGGGGCAGGACTGCCGGGCCAAGCAGCCATGTTGCACTTTTACCAAAGCCCAGGTTCAGCAGGCCCTTAAAGCCGCCGTCATATGAGATTCACCAGCAAATTAGGGGTAGCGCAGAAATGCTTGCTATAGACCAGGGTCTCAAGCTAAAAGACAGGCCTATCTTTTATTCAAGGGGCGGGGAGCTGCGGCATGACTATTTTGCACAACACTCACTCTCTGGAATGGAGCCCCCGGGCTACATCCCGCCCCCATCTTATAAAAGAGCCCCACCCCCAAGAGCTGTGTCAATCAATCGTAACGAAATGCTAAACCTGCGGTGGAGGTCAGACTCCCTGCAGCCCAGCTCAGACCCCGGGAGGTGGCTAACAAGGCACACAGGTGACTCGTGGCTGGAACACTATGGAGAACGTGGGGCGTCCTATCGAAAGCAGATATCTTCTGGACACAAAGATCAACCAAGTCAAGCTCGTCAAGTACCAGCTGAAGACGCAAGAGCAAATCAAATCTCAGGAGGGCCCGGCGGAAATTCTCTCACCGACTCAGACAAGATCCGTAACATTAACAAAGAGAATCCATCCGCTAAGATTTTAGGACAATCTACATGTGATAGTGCCTTTCCTCCCCAACAGGGACAATCTCTCAACGCTGGTCGCAAAACGACCCTTCCTGAAAATGACAGCAGTACTCGATGGGGAAACAGGGGATTGAGCAAAAAAAGTGAGAGTGTAGGTCCTGAACAAAATCGTAGTCAGTTTTTCCCTTCATCTATTCTGGGTAAACCACCACCACCCCCGTGCAAGCCGTCTGAAACAGTTTCACTTGTCTCTGAAAGTATGCCAGAAATAAGGAAAATTGAACAGCCTGAACCACCTGAGAAGGATAAGTCTAAAAATCTCAAAAAAAGACTGAGTGAAACTATCTTTTGTTTGGTTTCTGTACCGGTCACCCCACAGCTCACTGGTACAATCCGTGATCAAAACAACAATAATGAGAAGTCCCCAGACCCAGCCGACAGTCCCAGTGAAAACAAAACGGGCCATTTAACAAACCAAAGTCTCCAAAGCACATCTTCAGCCGAGGCAGAGCTGCAAGCGTTAACTGGTAGCATAGCGAGCAGCAAGACGAGCAGTCGAGCAAGCAGTAAAATGTTCAAAAAGTTGCCCTGTAGACCTCCTAAAATAAACCATTACAAGGAACTGAAATTGTCAGGATCTTGGCCCGCAAACCAGTACCGCGACCAGGAGACCCAAACTAGCCCAGAGGCGGAAAAACCTGGCCTTGAAAACAAGGAAGCACAAGAAGACCACATCCCTGCTGCTACTGAAGCCCCTGCAGATGCTGGTGGTGTAGTGGGCACTGCCTTCACTTTCCCAATCAAGGGAGTGAAGAGTCTAAAACTTTCGAGCAACAGCGCCTTCTCCCTGACCACCACTTTCTCCAACCAGCTGAACAAGAGCACAGCTCAGCAGCCAGCAGTGCCACCCTCAGGAAATGTGGACAGTAAACCAGCAGCGAGCAGCGGGCAGGAGGTGTTCAATGTTCCTGAGTTCCTGCTAAAACCGATTGTCAACCAGCGTCCATGGGATGCTGTCAAAGAGCTGGAGGCAATCCAAAAAGAAGTCCAGGATCAACAGCAGCAGCAGCAGAAACAGAACAGCAAACAGCCTAGCGTTGACAAGTGCATTGAGGACCTCAACGAGGCCTACAAAGACATCTTGGAGCTCGGTGCTGCTAGCAATAAAGTCCCAGATGGGTCAGTTGAAATCCCTGAGCGTATCAAAATCCGGCTGACGTCGCAGCCTCTCAACAAACCCAGCAGCCTTAGGCGCAGTGCAGTCAGCTGGTCTGTTGATCCAGAATACAGGGAAGTCAAGAGCGCCTTCTCTAGGCCCGCCACAAAGTCGGTCACATTCAGCAAACAGCTTAGGGAAGAACTTCCTGTGCCCCCTCGGGAATCGGGCTTTAGAGAATACAGGGTTGTTCCGCATCTTCCACGTAGACGTAGCAACGACGGCAGGACGGTGAAACTGGATCTGCCAGACGAACCCATTGAGACGCCACTTTGTGACTTCAGCCCGACGACAAGCAGCGCGGCGGCAGAGGTGCCATGGGCGGACCGACAGCCCATGCAGGATGCCTCCACGCTGACGAGTCCTCCTGACTATGAAGACATATGTCAGACTTTGCGTCACTCTCGGGATTCAAACGATCCGAATGACCCGGCGGTTCCTCAAGATTTCGATTCAGAGGAGGAGTGCCCTATTTGCAAAAGGGAGCTGGAAAACCAGTTGAGACAGGGCCCACTGCCTCCTCTCCACGAGGAGAACAGTTCAGATAGCTCGGTCAATCCACATGGAAGTCCACCGCAGTGTGCTGCAGCTGAAAGTCCTGCTGAGAATGTGAGGAATCAGGAACAGCAGAACTCGAGTCTCAACCAGACGGGGTTCAATGTAAGTACTAATGCAAGGAAGAAGGACTCATCAACACAAGACAATTTGGTCGAGGTTGAAGGAACAGTAGATGGTTCCACAGCTGGATCAGTAGACTCAGACGAACCGAGTAGAACTGAGTTGGAGTCAGCACAGAAAGAAGTCACTGAGGGGGAAACGGCGCAAAGTGTCGAGGCTGACGCTGCACGAGGACGAGAGGGACAAACTGTTGCAGCAACAGACGACAAGCAGGAGCAAGAGAGGAAGCCAATTGCTCTAGCGGAACATAGACTTGTCCTATGGACCCACCCGGGACGAGACCACACCGGGTTGCCAGAGTTCCCGCCAGAGAGACTGCCCCTTTCAGTCGTGCCAAAGCTAGACCGGAGGCTGTCTCTCAGCTTGGAAGGGGAGCGGCGATGCGATGCCCCACTTGATCGAATTGAAGCTCTGCAGAATAAGCTAGCCATTTCTCCTGGCCAAGGGGCCGTGGAACGCTTGGGCAGGATGCGGGAGGTGGACGTGATGTATCGCATGAGACGCCTCAGCATCAGGAGCACTGACTCTGGGGAGGGAGACGCAGAGGGCAAGGACTCCCAGGATCCCCTCGCTGCTTCCCAGAGAGGCGGGGATGACAAAGATGAAGAGATGGCTGGATCCCGCCAAGTTTTGGACGAAACTGCAAAGCGAAGTGATAAGTCTACTTTCAGGTATGTTAAGTTTTGAGTTATGCCACTAGTTGTGGTGTGGTGGCTCACTTGCCTTATTTTGGTGCAGGGAGGATGGGTTCAGTTCCCACCCAGTGACAGACACTATGAATGGTTGTCTACTTGTGCCCTGTACCTGAAACACGACCAGTTAGGTGAGATAGGCCCCAGCGTGAACAGGATAACGCTGTTTAAGATTGATAGATGGTAGGATGGAATTTTTAGATACTTTTAGGGCAGCGCAATAGCTTCACATTTAAATTTTCCACATTCAAAAATAAAATCACGTTAGGTTAACTGAATACTTAAGTATCCATAGTCGTGAGTGTGGTTTGTTTATATGTGCCCCATGCTTGATTACATTCACCTGTAAAGTGGACCATCGGAAATTGAAACAATCTGTTTGAGAATGCTTTATAACACTTGAATTTGTTCAGATTTCAAAATGAATTTACCACAAAATAATCCTGAAGATCAGTTTACTCTAGACAGTCTTCCCCAACCCTGGTCCTCGAGGGCCGGTGTCCTGCAAATTTTAGATGTTTCCGACCACGAAAACACCTGATTCATATAATCAACTCATCAGCAAGGTCTGCAGAAGCTGATAATGATCTTGATATTTAGAATCAAGAGTGTTGGAGGACGAAAACATCTAAAACCTGCAGGACTATGGCTCTTGAGGACCAGGATTGGGGAAGCCTGGTGTAGGACATTAGAAATATGTGCAGAGGGTCCTCGGTTTTTACGATGGTTCTGACATATAAGGTTTCATTTGACTGATCACTGTGTTAGCATAGGTTACTGAACGAGGTTACATTGCCACCTCCATTGTAAACCGAGGATCCCTTGTATGTTTTGGGAGCTGCTGAATACTGATACTCTGATACCATGATACTCCATAGGCTTGAGTGACTAGATCACACCCCAAATCTTCTAACCCCAATTCTTTTTGACCTGTTCTACCCCCTAAAACCAAACATGGTGGAATCTTGTGTAATGACTCCTCTTTTTACGTCGCAGAACGCTGTGACAGGTGGAGACGGCGTGGAAAAAGACGGCGTCCATCGTGTCCCCATCTCGAGGTTTTAGCGCTCCACACAACACTGTGAACTGGCTGCCTAACTTAGAATGCCTTCATCTTCATCTCTTGACACTGAAATGGCCTTCTTGTCCGACGAGAGCATTGTGTACACACCCTCACCCTCGGCTTGACTTCTAAGAGTGCTGTTCCACTGCCAAAAGGGAGGTGGCCCCCTACCCTACCCTATCCTACCCTACCCGGCCCAGAATTGCCGACTTCTTCAACCCCCCCAGTCTTCTCCCGATGCTTTTCTCATTGGCAGACATTATGCAAATCATCCATGCATATGACGACAGAGAATACACTCGAGAATCTGCGCATTATGAATGTAAGCATTAATTTGAGGGTTTTGCTATTATTTGCTGTACCAAAATAAAGTCGCACCTGCGGCGGTGGTGGCACCGCTAGTCGCGACCGCGTTTGGCTCGAGAACTGTTTTTGATTTCCCGACATCGCTCGACCTTTCTTTAACTCTGCGACATTGTGCCCTTTCCCCCCCACCATTCCTCTACCCCCCCAGTTGCTAAGCTAATCACATGATAGCCCGCTCAGTTCATGGCATGCCGGTTGCCTTGTTTTCAGGTGAAGTCTAACCGCGCAGATACCTTCAGGAAGCAATAAAAATTGACAGCAACTCTATTACAACAATGACAAACAGATAGAATAGAACACATTTTAAAAAGGAAGTGAGATAGAGCAATATTGTTGTACAAATAAGCTGAGCGGTGTCATGGAGCTACCTGTCGGAAGCGTCGTCTTGTGATCATTCTACAGGGACATGGTGTCAGGGTATTTGGGCTGCTGCTTTACGTCATATAGATCTATGTACAGTGCTTGACAGATTTATTAGACCACCGCCACCTATCGGATGAAAGTCCTCGAGTTGACTGACTAGATTTATGTGTTACATGGAAAGTCATCAAACTTTTCTTGCATGCTCTGTCCACACGCAATTATGAAATTTATTTCTGTCTACTAGACAAGATTCAAATTTAGTATCAAGACAAAATCTGTAGGTCAAGTTTGTTTTTAAGGAACCCTGGAATGATGGCTTCAAAACAAAATGGTGGACTTCCTGTGTCTTTTCAGCCATGGCTTCTTCTTCTTGGGGCTTTTCTTGTGGGTCCAAACATGATAGATATTCCGATTAAATTTTATGTAGCTAAGAGAAACTAATTTTGGGTGCTGAGTTTCCAAAAATTCCAGGACCTACTGCCAAACATAAGTAAATGACCCTTAAATGGCTACTTTAAACCAAAATGGAAGAGTTCCTGTGCCTTTTCGGGCATATATTCTTGAGACTTTTTTATGCGTCCTCTTGTGATAGACATTGCTATTAAATATCACATTACAAAGAGAAACTGGCTTCAAGGGCTGGATTTTCAAACTACTCTAAATGACTTCCAAGTAGTCCAAGAGCTGCTCCCAAACATTAATTTTGACCACAATGATCCTAAAATGTCCACCTGAACCAAAATGGCAGACTTCCTGCGTGTATTTAGCTTCTTGAGTTTTTTTTTTAAGCGTGTTTAACCATGATAGACATTGCTATTAAATTTCATGTAGCTAAGGGAAACTGGCTACAGGGGTGGAATGTCAAGATATTCTACAGGCTTCTACCAAACATTAATTTCACCGAAATAACCCTAAAATGGCCACTTCAAGCCAAAAAGGCAGACCTCCTTTCTCTTTTGCTTCTTGGGGATTTTTTTGTAGGTCTACTCTCCTCTAAACATGACAGACATTGCTGTTAAATTTTATGTATCTAAGGGAAACTGGTTTTGGATGCTCATTTTCTAAAAATTCCAGGATATACTCCCAAACATAAATAAATGACCCTAAAATGGTTCCTGTTCCCTTCCGGGCATGGGTTCTAGAGACTTTTTTTGTGCATCTAATTGTAATGGACATTGCTATTAAATATCATATTGCTAAGAAAAAAAATATTTCAGGGGCTGGATTTTCAAATTACTCAAAATTACTTCAAAATAATCTAAGAGCTGCTTCCATAAAATGGCCACTAAAACCGAAATGGCAGACTTTCTTACTATTTATTTAGGCGTGGCTTCTTTAGTTTTTTTCATGATAAACATTGCTATTAACTCTTTTACTGCCACACGTTATGAAAAAAAACAAAAAAACTACAGTGCTATTTCGCCAATTATGAGCATTCATCAGATTCCATTAGATTCCGTCACATTTCATTGTAATTCCATGCACCAGCAGCCCATTGAAAAGAGACACAATGCTGCCATCTGCTGGCCACAGTTAGGTGGTGTTTTTGATTCCACAACCCATTGACCAGGCAGCGCTGCACTTAGACGTTGCTCCGTCCATTTAAGGAAAAAAAAAAAAAAAAAAAAGTAGATGACATCATTTCACGTTTATGGCAGCATACATCTTGATTTTACTTATCGTTATTCAACGTTTTTGGCAGTCAAAGAGTTAAATGACATATAACTAAAATAAATTAGCTTGGTGGTCTGAATTTTGACGTGATTTTATTGATTATCAGTTCTGTTAATTGGTGGTGGTCTAATACATTAGTTAAGCATTGCATTACATTTCACTGAGTATTTATTTTTCCTATCATCGCCTTTTAATCTGTTTGCATAATGTACAAAAAATAAATATATATAAAATATATTTTAAATATTTTAAGAGGTATTTTGTATTTTTGCCATAAAGTTTTATTTCTCCACACGTGTGTCTTTAGAGTATAATCATATGGACAGCGGCTCTAATTTTCTAGAGCGTTCCAACGGAAGTTTGTTTGTGGCGTTTTGTCGCGTCGTCGTCTGCGCCGTGTTTCGTGTGTCGCGTTGTCGTCGTCGTCTCGTCTTCCAGCTTGCAATCGCCCGACTCTTCTGTTGTTGATCCCGCGGGAAAACAAACAAACAAACAAAAAAATACGTGGAAAATTGTTTCCATTTTTGTTGTCCAACTTCTCGTGTGAAAGCTGAGAGACTAGCATACACGCTAATGCTAACGTGTGTAATGTCGCTGTCTATTCAAGTACAAAGTATCTCCGATGACACCACATCAACTTTGGTTGTTTTGAGCATTGGATTGTTTTTCAAAATCATTGTTATTATTATAATTGCTACTCTGCTCTCAGCATTCACACATTATTTCGGGGGTGGGGGTGGGGGGGTGTGGGGTGGGGAGGGGCTTCACAATTGTTTGGTAGTTGTACTTAAACGCTACAATGCAATGCTGCAGCTAAAACACAAATGCGCCAAAATATCGTGGAATTTTTCAATACATACAGGGTTTTTAGATAAGACTTTTTAATAAATACAGAATAATGAAAAAAAAAAAAGACTTAAAAAATAGCAGTAGTACTAAAACTGTGTTTGAAAAGTTGTGTGTTTTTGCATTATCCAGCATTGCATTGTAACAAATCAACAAGGGATGTGTGCGAATTATTTGTCATAACGTAACATAATTGTTATGTAGCCTTTTTTACACTTGTAGCAATTTAGCGGTAGTCTCAGCATTTCTTGGAAATTTCGATGTCGCCTTACTAAAATATGCGAGGAGTATTAGGGCCACATTGAAAGACATTTTTTTTAGATTGAAGTCATAATAAAAAGGAAAACAGTAGTATATATTTGAGAATGTTATTGTATTTCTTCTGGAAAATACAAGAAATTTCATCTCGAAATTGTCACTTTTCATCTTGGAAGTATGTTATTTTCTTCCTCACAAGATTTGAATTTTTTTTCTCAAAAATATACAGCTGCTCTTGAAAGTATTTTAAAAAATTCAATAAAAGATATCTGCCTTTATTTCTTGAAAAAATCTGATTTTCTCTTGAGAATATATGACTCCATGTTTTCCCCTCAAATATTAAAAATGTTTTTTTCCCTGAAACTATATGACAATCTTCTGGAACTTTTTTTTGTCTTGAAAATTGACAATTTTCTCAACGTATAACTTTTCTCTTGAAAATATGAAACTATTTTCTTGGGGGGGGGAAATCCTCAAAATATAAGCCTTTTTTCAAAATTATATTACTTTTAAAAATTAAGAATAGCCATATTTTTGTTGCAATTTTTTTATTTCTAAAAACATATATAAACTTTTTCTCAAAAATACCATATGCCATCTTTACTTGTTTATACAAATTTTGTTTATGACTTTACATGACTTTTTCACAATTTTTTTTAAGTCAAGAAAATTCATATATTTTCTTTAACTTTTTTTATTCATGACTTTTTTTGCCAAATATAAGGTAACTTTATTTGATAATAAACAACTTTTTTTCACCATTACATGTGACTACAATTTCCCCTCCCAAATATCCAACATCTTGAAAATATTCAACTTTTTCTAAATAATAATAATAATAATAATAATAATAATAATAATAATAATAATAATAATAAATGTACAAGATTTCTATTTTTTCTTGAAAATCTTCAACTGCCCTCAGAAGTATTTTAAAATTCTCAATAATAATATGTCTTTTCTCAAAAATATACCTCTTGTTTTTCTATAAAAGATACACAATTTGCTTTAAAAAGATTTTAACTTTGTTTTTTTCTAAATACAATTCTCAAAAATATCCAGATTTTTTTTCTATGAAATATCCAAACTTTTTTTTTTTCCTCAAAAGTAATTGACTTTTTTTCTATAAATGTTTATATATATATATACATATATATATATATTTATATATATATATATATATATATATATATATATATATATATATATATACTAAAAATGCTACTTTATTAGTGAAGATAAAATACTTTCAACTTTTTTTTCTCAAAAATGTCTGACCATGGTCTTGAAAGTGTCAAACTTTTTAAAGTGCAAAACTATAATTGCTTTTTCTCGAAAATGTACGACTCCTCAAAAACTTTTTTCTCTATCGTAAACTATTTTCTCGAAAATGCGTGAGTTTTTAAATAAACTGTTTTTTCTCAAGTACATAGATATGACTTCATTGAGAAATTCCGCCTTGAATTTTAGAGTGTAATCATTTATGTGGCCCGAGTATTCTTTGTTAAAAACAAGCATCGCATCACACTGCAGCCAAATATATTCTCCGAGTCTACGCAACACTGTCGTCACAGATCATTTAGCGGTTTTCCTTGTCAGAGATGGGCCCTCCAGCCGGGGGCGCTGTAGCAGAACGAGCATAAATTTGCGTTATTTTTTTCGCGTCGGACAAGCTGACCGCTGTCTTTTTAATTAAAGGTACGCAAACTAACCCTAACCACATAGAAACAACCCCCCGCGATTGGCATGTGAGCGCTAACACTTGAACGTCGAAATAATAACACAGTCTGGCTGGACTTTTTTTTTTTTTTTTCTACGACAGGTTGACGTGCAACGTGAGCAGTGATTATGCACACTTGTAATATTTTCTATTTTCATAAGAGATTTAAGTGCTTTTTTTCTACATCTTTTTTTCTTCCTTGCATGGAGTGCAAGTGAGTGGGACGAGGGGGCAAAAAAAAAAAAAAAAAAGGTTTTCTTTTTCATACACTATATTTGCATTTGGTACTCTCGTGATTAAAATAAAATTAAAAAAAATAAAAAACGACGACGGGCAAAACGTGTGTTTCGTAGTTGAATTTACGAGACTATGCCAAGTATTTAAAAGCTATTTTTAGAGTAAATGAAAAGAAAAAAAGTGGACGTCATTCATTGTTTCCTTTCGACATGCCTTTGATCTTTGTATCTCTACATGTAGCAGGAGAATCCATAGTCATTATGATTGTGCTACTGTTGTATGATACTGCAGTCCCATTCGCAAATAAACTCTTTGCATGAAACTGCCTCTCTTTTCTCATCAGTTGAGAGTTTAGATTTGGGCTAAGTGCTTTTCACAGGCCAGAAATCACCATGTCAAACAATATCATGGGACTCGTAGAAGCAATATCTGCCAATATAGATAATAAAAAAAAAAAATTACTGTTGGGATTTTTGTAGCTCTAAAAAAAAAAAAAAAAAAAAAAAAAAAAAAAGCATATACTAAAAATGGCATTTGACTCAGTTAAAATAAATTAACAAAAATAAAAATGTGTGCCATTAAAGGTTATTTTAGTTAACTAAAACTAATGAAAAAACTAGTGATGCACGATAATATCGGTGGCCGATAATTTTTGGCACTTATCGGCCATTTTGACGTCAAACATAAAACAGATAATAGAGAAATCTGCCGATAATTATCGTCAATTTGATTTCATACAGATAAACTAGATACGAAAGAAATCCATCAATAATTATAGACATGCCACGTTGGTCCATCTGTTGTGTTTGTGGCTCCTATCAATAAAATTCAGCTTCATGGTGCTTTACATACAATGAAACATTGTGCAAAGTTTATACAATGTTTCAATGTATTTGTTAGACTTATAGTAGCACTTGAAAGCATATTTGTATTCAAATTAATTTTGCAAACAATTATCGGCTTACTTATCGGTTATCGACATCGGCACCTCTAAATTATTGGTTTATCAGTATCGGTTGGAAATAGCATGATCGTGCATCCCTAGAAAAAACTAAAATAAAAGTAAAAAAAAAATTACTTATATCAGACATGAGCATGAAAATTGTATATGCGAGTATGAGGATATGATTTATAAATGTATTATGGTATATGCCAATGAATTTCATATACATGTGTTGCTGGCAAATGTACGCATGTCCAAGTGCACTTGTGTTTCTTCTTGAAATACATTAACCTGTTATTATATTGATAATGAAATAAGTCGGTAGGACGAGATGATTTTTCAACTTCTTCATTTTGAACATGTAACAAAACAAAACAAAGAATTTTTTTATTTTTTTTACCATTACAAGTTATGATTTTAAAACATTCACATTTTTCCGTGACCAAAAATTCACAGATGCTCCCATCGGATTCAGGTTCCGATGCCAAACAAGCTCATCTCTCAGAGGGGACTATCTCCGTCATTTTTTTTTATTCTTTGTTGACGCTTTTGTCCAGCACATCAGACTAATTATCAGGTCTGCGCGGTCCAGCCAGGTCCCGTCAGATGACGGCGTCCCGTCGCGCGCCACTCGGGTGCCATCAAAGTGTTGGAGAAGTTGGCACATTTTGCGGCGCCAGTGAGTTGGCGGTGGCGGCCATGCTTGGAGGGCAGCCATCTTCTCTCTCCTCTCAAGTAAGTAGTAGGAAGTAATTCATCAGGTATTGTTTTTTTGTTTGTTTTTTTAATTATTCTAATTATTTATTTCCAATATGTAATAGATTTAATTTAATTAATTAGATAATTAATTTCGGTTATAGGTTGCCTTGGTCGTTGGAGGCTATAGTTTATGCCCATATAGGGCCCTATATGAAATCAATCAATCAATCAATCAATCAATCAATCAATCAATTAAAGGCATCGTAAGAATAGATAAATGTGAAAAATTTATGGTGAAGGATATTACAATGTTTTGTGTGGTATTTTTTTTTCAATATGCAACTCTGATCAACATAACCTTTATTAGCTCCACAACAAGGAAATTTGCAAAAATTTGAAAACCTCGTAATTTTATTTTATTTTTTAATTTAAAATCCTTTATATTTAACAAATTATAATAAAAATAAATATTACAATGTTTTAAAATAATATATCCACTAAGGATTGAATGACAAAATAAATAAAAGAAAAATACAAAATAATTATTTCAAAATTTAAATTAATAATGTGAAAAAAAATTTTTTTTTAAATGTCATCTAAATTTGTAAAAAAAAAAATCAATGTCAAAAAACATACTTTCACTTCACGTAAGTTCTTGATACGGAGTTGGGCATTTAATATATTGGAAGAAAAAAAAGTTTAATCACCTTTTATTTTTGTTTTAGTGTACAGTATTGCAATATTTATATTTCATAACCTTTTCGAAAAAATAATATGCAAAGATGTGATTTTGTCTACATTTATGTTCAACATTTTGAAGCATACATAAAAAAAAAAATTACTAATCCAATCAAGTCACAGACAATGGATCACACAATTCTAGTAAATTTACTTCTGGTCAAAAAAATAAAAAAATAAAAAAAGAAAAAAAAATTTTTGGGGGGGCACAAAAAAAAATCATTATTAAAAAATTGAATAAAAACACAAATATAAATAAACTATACAGTAAATGACTAACCAGTACTCTATTTTTTTTTAAGTTCTTGTCACCATTAGATGGCGACAAAGGACTAACAGGAAGCTCCAAAGCCAACTCGCTCAACAAACCTAAACCTTATTTACACAATGAATAAACTTTCTAAATTTCCTGCAGATCAATTCAAAGTTAGCAAATGCACTCACGTTGCATCCGGATGCACCTTATGCTCTAATAATATGCATACTGAGTGTGTCTTTAATCCCACCAATGACTCCCCTCTTGTCGCAATCCCAAAAATGTGCCTCAGATTTGACTTGAATCCCTTCTGTCGGGTGCGTAAAGCGGGTGGGCCTGCCCCCCGGGGGGTGTCGGGACCCTGACGCGGGCTAGCAGCCGATTGGATGGGGGTCCGACCGGGCTCCTCCCGGCTATTTATGGCAGACGCCGGTCCAGGGTTGAGCCCATACATGGAGGGCCCCGAGGTTGGGTTACCCAGCACGCCGAGCAACCCTCCCCGCTGGCGGGTCACCTCTCCCACTCGCTCCCGGGTCAATATTGCCTAACTTCAAGTGTGGACTTTATGGATTAATTTCTTCAGATTTGCTGCCCCGCCCCCCCAGACAGCACAAAGCCGCCACATTTATCAGCGTATGTCGTTTTTGTTGTTTTGGTTTTGTCTTTTTGGTTTTACCTGCTCACACCGGCACATTCTGCAGCATCTGAAGAAGGAAGCAGCGAGCCCTGATCTTGGCCTGCAGGTACATGTGAGTACAATGCCAGCCTGTCCTCCCTTCCTTTGATGACGTTTGGAGACTAAAATGCCGCCATAAAAAACAATCGGAATGCGCCAGATTTAAACCCAAGTCATGCAGAATTGTTTATACGACCTTTTTTCTTCAAGTTCATACACTTGATTCTTGAAAATATAGCTTTTCAAGAGTTATTTTATCGGTTAGGAAAATGTAAACAAGATATACTTTTTTCGTCAAAAATATGAAACCTGATTGTTAAAAATATATTTTTGTTTCTTTTTTCCCGTTACTTTCTTCAAAAATGGCAACTTTATTCAAAAGTAAAAGTAGCATTTTTCCCCACAAAATCTACTTTATTTCCTCAAAAATATATAAAATAAATGCTGTACAATAAAATATATGAAATTGTCTCAAATGTAATTTTTTTTTCTCCCCAAATTAATCTTTCTCAAATTGAGCATTTTTTTTCTTTTAAAAATTATGCATTATTTTTTTTTACTGTCAAAATGTATTTTTTTTTTATTGGAAATGTACAGTACTTCTTTTTATATTATATATATTTTGAAAATACTTACATTACATTACATTTTTTAAGCATCTGATTTTTGTCTTAAAAGTCTCAAAAATATTTGTTTTTTGTTCAAAATATCAGACTGTTTTTTCTCTCTCATAAGATTCAACTTTTTCCTCACAACATACTTCAAATTATTACTTTCATATTAATAGAAAATATTTTTTCAGGATTTTTGAATTTTTTTATTTTTTTTTACAAATTTTCCTCTTGAAAATAGATAAATGGGTCACTTTTCGCTGAAATATATTTTTTATTTTTATCTATCTATCTATCTGACTGTACGAATCTTTTCTGACAAGTGCAATGTATTTGAAATAGTTATCATCATCATCATCATCGTCATCATCATGACATGAGCATATTGCGTGTAGTTCCCACACAGCTGGTTGGCGAACCACCTTGTGCGACACACCGTGTTGTTTGTGCATGTTGTGTACAGCAGTATCACAGCACCTGCTTGGCTCGTCACGACACGCATGGCCACATGGCTACAGACCCACACAAACACCTACTTGTATAGAGTACAATACCGACCCTATCAATATTGCTTATGATGTCAATGAGTGTATGAATGCAGTGGAATTGCTTATTATTGCATTAAGCCTCCTAAATTATATGTACGATAGCCTAAAAAAAAATCATTTGAGGTGGCATCACGCCATCTTGAATATCATCAATAAAGTGTGAGCAAATATTGTTTGCTAATTCTTCAGGTGGAGCCTAAGCAATAACAAATCATCATTTACAAGGTTGCAATTGTTGTCTGTATAGTTTAATGCATTTCTCAAAAAGGAGACAAACCATCTTAAATAGAAAAGATTAAAACCATTACATTTTTCATTTTGTTTGATTGTATCGAGTATTTTGTTGATTTGCGAATATTTCATTTCTTAGAAAATCTACTGCTGGCAGTTTGGTGATTCCTAAAACGAAAAGATCCAGGGTATATTTTAATAAATATTTCAGTATTCATTTTATCATTTTAAAAAGCTGTGTATGTGTACTAGGGATGTAACAATAAGGGCAATATCGTGATATCGTGATATTAAAACTGCCACAATATCGTCGTCGTCATGTTCACAATATTTAAAAGGAACACATCTGTTAAAAAAAAAAAAAACTCAGGTTGACTTCCATTTGTGCAGTTCTAGCACCCTCTGGTGGCTAGTTTATTAGTGCAATTTAATTTTCATTAGTGATGTTTTGGCCTTCTATGTTTAAAATCTATGCTAATTGTCAGATGAAGGGGAACCTAATTTGCGTGTGAAGCGATCAATGTGTGCTTGCATTAGCAAGTAAGTGCCTCAATATTGTTATTAGAGATTGTAGGTGGTTTATATGCATTGCTGTTATGTACAAAAGCACAATATTGTGCTTTTTTTTTTTTTTTAAGTCTGAGCGCTCTTTTTTTTTTACAATATTGTGATCTTTTTTAAATATCGGCAACACCCCCACAATATCGTGATAATTATCGAATCGTGACCTTCATATCGTGATAATATCGTATCGTGATGTTTGGATATCGTTACATCCCTACTGTGTACTGTGCATTGTTTCATTCGAAAATTTACTCCTTGCTGTTCTCTGTTTTATGATACACTGTCATAAAAAGAAACAATTTGTTTTGATATACTAATAAATATTTAGCTTTTATTTTATACACCACATTGTTTTGTGTACTTGAAAATCATTCACTCCGGTTTGATGTTGCACTTTCCTAAAAAGAAAAGATTTAAGCTGTTATGTACTGTGAAATATTGATATCTTTATCTGTCTTGACTCCCTGAGTGTGCACTGTAAGGCCCATTGGATGCTAGCCAGCACATCTGGCCTCTGCCATGGTCATGTGATGATGACGATGATGATGACGATGATGATGATGACGATGATGATGACGATGATGATGACAATTAGGGAATGGAGCCTAAGCACCTGATACTTTACCTCGAGTGATAAAGATCATCACAACATAATGCAACATCCTAAAGTAAATATGGATTGCGCAATACCACACGCATGCACAACCACAGAGGGGGTGCAGGGTGCGGGATGGGGTTTGAGGTTTGTTGGGGGCTGACACAACAACAAGGCTGGCTGTCGTCTTGTAAACACAAGCCTCTGCTGGTGGACATGCTGACCTCCTCGCAGCAGCCACTCACAACACATGTTGCCTTATTAGGGGAGAGTCGCCTGGGACAAGTGTGTAAATGTGCGAGTGCGTGCGCGTGTGCTCGTGTGTGTGTGGGGGTGTGTGTGCCTGTGTGAAAGGGTGAGAAAAGGCATCAGAGTCAACAGTGTGATTTGACACCAGGCTACTTTTTGTACTTCAGCATGTGCATGTGCACATTATACATGACTGTTTTGCATATATGCAAAATACAGGATACACTACATATACATGTAAAAAAAATATTATTTTTTTTAGACAATCCTTTAAGTCCATAATAAAATATTGAAAATGACCAGACTGATGCTTATCATCATTATTATTATTATTATTATTATTATTATTATTATTATTATTATTATTATTATTATTAAATGGAATTGAATTGATTGTCATTCCACAAATCGAGTTCAGACCAAGGAAATTCACTTCATAGTTACAATCCCCATCCAAGAGACATTAAAAAACAAAAAAAAACAATGATCAACAGAGGGAGACAGAACAAGAAGCCTGATTTTCTTCAATAAAAATAAAAAAACATAAGGGGGAAAAACAGCCCCAAAGTATGCTCCTTAAAGTATGGGTAAAGAAACAAAAAAAACAAAAAAAAAACAAAACAGGGCAATCATTAATTCGAATTAATAATAATAATAATAATAATAATAATAATAATAATAATAATAATAATAATAATAATAATAATAATAAACAAGTATATAAATGTATTAATAACTTAAAATAAATAAAATAAATGCATATAAATACAAATATATGAAAATGTATGCTTTTAAGTTAACATTTTTAGCAATGAAAAGTTTTAATCAAACAGTAACAAGTTGGACAAAAAAATGTAAGCTATACTGTATACATGCATAGCTAAACGTAAATTGATATTATTTAAATATATTTTCTATTAATATTTTTCACAATGGCATTTATTTGTCATCCATTTCAAAACATACGCAATCCTGTCAATAGGTTTTTAAGATTCTATACACTATTTTTTTAAAGAAGCAGTGTGTAAATTTTGGGGATTTTTTTTGTCCATTCATAAAAAAAACAAAAAAACTCCCATTAATTTCAATAATATGCAAGAAAAAGTTCAATCACATCAACGTACATTTTATATATATTCTGCTATAGATACGCAAAGGAGTTAGTTATTTAATTAGATACACAAAACACACTGTTTTGAGACAAAATTATTATGTTGCATTCAAAAAAACTCAATTAAGTACAACACTTTAAATCAGAAAACCATAAAGAATATTGAGTCACAGCAGATAGCGACCAGTCAGTGAAAGCCTGGAAGTAAACACATCTTATCACACGATCCTAGACGGGATTACGGCACAAATGTGTTAGCTTGCTAATGCTAATTGACGTGCATGCAGCTTCACCTTCAGTTGGTGGCCCGGAAAGCACCACACACCCTGCACACACCCCCTTCCCCGCCCTCGCTGGCACATCGCGTCCAATCCGCTCTGTCCCGCTGTTTTGATCATCGCGGCTAATTTCTGACTGTAATCTGATTAGGCCGCTGAGCAGCTTTGGCGTCCCACTTTGCTGTCGTTCTCCGACTCGGGTCACATTGCGACCAGTCCGCGAGGCCGGGTGGTGTCGTTGGCGGGTGGTGGTGGTGGTGCGAGTGTTCGGGTGCTGGTTAGCGACCTCTCGCCTCAAGCTGTCCCTCATCCACGCCGCTAATCATGTTCCGAAACCCTTGGATCTCTGGTTACCATGTCAACCATGTGCAGTACTGCGGCACAGGTAAGGGCTAGTGGTGACCAGATGCACTTTTCTAAGGACTTGTCCTCATTTAGCGTTAGCAAAAAAAAAAAAATCAATGCAGTGTTATATTGTATTGATAAGCGACCAGGTGTTGTGTTTTCAGTTGATGTGCCTTTTGAGACCAAAAAAACCCCCAATGGATTAGGGTAGTACTAATTTAATAACGATTTTGTATCCACAAAGAGTATCAATAGATTTGTTTTAACTGTTGATTTATTACTGAAACCTTCTTTTCAGGCAATGCTTAGTGGTGAGCCGGTGTCTACTTTTCCAAGGACTTGTTCTAGCTTTGTGACCCAATTAGCGTTAGCATAATACAGTACGTAGATGCAGTGTGATATTGTATCATGGTTCAATGTTGACATGCAGGCTGGCATAAAATGTTGACATTTGTTAGCTTTAGCGAAGTTTTAGCGCATGGGGTTAGGGTTAAGTATAAGTGTTATATTCTATCATAATACGGTATTGTATATATCAATGTTGTTATTAATGACGAAACATTAAGGCCTAAGCCGCCTAACGTCTTGCACGGTATCTGACTATTGACAATTCCGAACTGACGTCACAAGTCAAAATGGCGGTCAACTCGGTGAAAGGACGTTCTCCGCTCATTGACAAGCATTGGACTTTTTGGATTGTTGATTTGTGTTGGATTATTTTGATTTCAAAATGTGATGAAATGTATTTTTGACTACTATAACTATCTGCCTGGTTTGTAGGGGTGTGCTCAAAAAATCGATACGGCAATATATCGTTGCGGGCCTCATTACAATACACGTATCGATACGCAGGCGTCAGAATCGATATTGCTCGTTAACTTTAAATAGGCAGCTAACGCTTGCCTTTGCAGCTTGCATTGTACCTACAAAAATAAAAACCAGCAGCGTCTTTGAAGTTAATTGCCTTCAATTAATGCAAAAATAACTCACCAGTGATTGGACACTGTGTCTTGCTAAGAAAAATGAAAGCAGAGGAAGAATATCAATATTTATTTACTTATAAACTTAACATGGCACGTGTCTTAATGTACCAAATTTCCTATATTTTGTTTAAAAATGAAATAGAATGTGTTACATGAAAAAAAATGTTGTTTTTATTTCCCCAAATATTTCAAATTAGCACATTTTAGAGCTGAAATTTTAATTCTTTGATATTTTTGCTCATATCGGCTCATGCCTAATAATAAAGTTTCCTGGTGTGTCTGTGAAAGCTGTTCCTTGGTCTGCAGTGCGTACACATTTAGACCAGGCATGCCGCTTGGTGGTGAACCAGAAGAGCTGCTAACAAAAATATTTTTGTCAGTCAGCGTGACAAACATATCCTTTAGGTATACATTTGACTGTTATTATCAAATGCAAGAAATGTGATGTAATATATCGGGATAAGTATCGCCTTGAAGATCAAGTATTGGGATACATATGTATCGCGATACGTATCGTATCGTGACCCCTGTATCGTGATACGTATCATATCGTGAGGTTGGCGGCAATACCCAGCCCTACTGGTTTGTCCGCTCGTCACCGGCAAAGGTAATACAAAGGAAGCATTTTCATTGCGTTGCATTAGGCAAATATCGGAAATGCCGAATGTTCGGAATCGTCAATACTCGAGTCTCTCCTTGACCTATGTGTCACTCATTAGTTACGTTAGGACTTTATAGCTACAGACAGACATTTTGAACAGACTTTGACAGTGATTGGCCGGTCTACATGTCAATCATTACATGAACACATACTGCATCTAGCACCCAGGACAAAATGCTAGTGATTACATTTTTGACTTGCTTTAATCTTACAAGTTGGTCTGCAACGCGACGAAAATATTATGACCTTTTTCTTCCGCAAGTCTACTTTTCTGCAGAGAATATTAATAGAAAACCCGAGCTGTCGCCGGCTAAGCTTTTTTTTTCTGGCACCGGCGGCTCTGAGCTTCCTCGACCTGTTGGCAGCGTGCGGGTGCTGCCGTTTCCGACGAAAGCTGAACTGACTTGACGTGCGCGGGGCTTTCCAAACGGATCGCGCGCACACTGCACAAGTCCTGAATGCGAAAAGCATACACATGATCAGTTTTGACAGCCAGAGATCCTATCATTTTTTTTTTTTATCCACTTGTGTCCTGTTGAAGGTTCAGTGAGGCCAGAAAATAGACCCCAGATTTGTTCTAGTGTTGACTGGAGCGGTAACTGAATCTGTCTGCGACAAAAAGGGAAACAACTTTACAACAGACTGCTGTGCTTGTTGTGGGAGTTGCTATGGACTGCGTGTTGAGCGCCTGACACAGTATCAATCAAAAATCATCGACATCAAAAGTTAGCCTCGAAAGTAGTTGTTTCCTGTGACTTCTGTCTTATAATCAATGCTATAAATCTTTGCTAAGCTAGCGCGGTAACTGTTATTTGATACTGTGACTTGACAGTTTGCGGCGTGACCGTCATATAATGTTGCAACGTGACCTGCGAGGAATCTCTACTTGGACACGTTTGATTGACACATATGTCACTGTTAACATGGTCATAATCGTCAAAAAACACGTGTTCAATGCAAAATGTTATAAATCTATTACTTAATTAAATGTTGCATTATGTTGATATTTTAAACCAACAGGGGCAGGCAACCTGCTAATTTTAGTACGGTTTGGATAGACTCATCTAGAATGTGAATGTCACACAGACTGGCAGTGAGCAAACTTTAGTTGGTAATCGTCGGCAAGAGCGCCTTTTCTAGAAGACAAGTCATCAAACTTTGCTGTCACTCTGGCCGTATGCCGGATGACGAAAACACATCTGTCTAGCAAGTGCTAAATTTGGTAACAAATGTACACAAATCTATTGGGCAAGTTCGTCTCTGAAGAACCCCTGGGAATGGCCAATATTGGCTTGAAATGGCAGCTTCAACTTCCTGTATTTTTTTTTATTCAGGTGTGGCTTCTTGAGACTATATTGTGGGTCCATTCTTGTACTAAAATGTCATGTTGCTAAAGGAAATTAGCTTTCAAACATTCCGGTGGACACCACGCCGACAAACCAATTTCAAACACTATGACTGTTTCGTGGTCTTGACTTAGTCATGTGTCCCGGCAGGATTTGGATCAGAAGCTGTGGGCAAACTTTGCTCCTCAACGTCATTGCCAACAGAAGCCTTAAGGTAAGGAACCATTATCTAGGGTCACAGATAGAAAGTATGCCTCACTTTGCTTTCACTTTCACCACACTGTGATGACATCACACCATTGTTTTCTAGATAATACAAGTACGTAGCTAACTTTGAGCAAACAAAGTTGCACCAGTTGATTAAGATAGCTGCATGTTAGCATTTTGGTTAACAAGCTAACAACAACGTAACATCACTTTACTTGTTGATAGCAAAACTTTAACAGTCAACAGTCACTTACCATAAACCCCCCTGAGCTGCTCAGCGTGCATTCTGTTTTTGTTTTTATTACATTTTTAATTTCTAGTTGACTTTTAGTTTTCAGAGTGATTTCTCCTTACGCGACAAGGCCGCCCTGGTCAAGAGCGTTTCAGATACAGATGCCAAACTCCTGGTGGTACTTCCTAAGGGTGCGCATTGATTTCTTGGTTGTTCTTTAGTGCCATACATTTTCTTAAAACTGTTTTAACATTTAGTTTCAGAATTGAAGAAATACTTCGAGGGTGCTGTTCCGTCAGATTTCGAGATGAACAGGTATGGACTCACAAAGCAAATAAACTGAGATCTTAAATGATTTTTTTAAATGTGAGAGACCTCACACATGACAAGAATATAAATTGGGCTGTACTGGAAATGAGCAACACACTACACCATACACATAACCGAGTCTCGACTTTGAAGTTAGATGTCTGTCATGATACAGAGGCCACGTATTGCCACAGGACATCGAACTTATAACGAATTGTCATAGAAAAAGAAACTGTTAGTTTATCTGGTAACTACATTTGTGCCGTTGTCATGTTTACTGTGGAGAATGACTTGTGAGAAATGTTAGACAAGCACTCAACACAACCAGTTGTTGCTCTATTTATGTCCAGCAAAAAGTTGCTTGCTGATTGGCTGTCGTTCGGTTTCAAATCACAATCACGTAGTCCTTAGTTTGTCCCAGTACAATACAGATCAGTCACATCAGGATTTCCCATAAATATTGAAACAGCTTTATGATTGTTGACTATCGGTATGTGTGCCCGGTACTTTAGCTACATCACTGTTTCTACCGTACAGCTAGACTTTGCCTTTTATTTCAGGAAGGAGAGGATCGCCCGGCGTCTGGAAGGGATTGAAAGTGACCCGCCAGTCCTGCTGCCCGGCGGTTTGGTCGCCAACAGAATGCTGGAAGAGGACCCACCCCGGTACACCCGAGCCTCGGACTCGTGCGAACCTTGCATGATGGGTGAGCTGACGTCGGGCTTTGCTAGACTTTGTGAACTGAAAGATCACGGTGTCTTTGCTTACTTCCGACTGCAGTGAGGCACTTCAGTCGAGAGGAGCTGGACGCACCCCAAAAGCCGGTGACATCGCCGCAGCGCCAGGAAAGAGGGGGAGTCAGCCGCACAGATCCGATGTTGGTATACGTCGACCCTGTGACGTTATCTGCTTCGTCAACGCCAGCGTCCGCACCCTCGGACCCTCTGAGTTCCAAGGCCGAACGCATCGCCCGCTACAAAGCCGAGAGACGGCGGCAGTTGTCTGAGCGGTACGGCGTCCTCCTAGACCAAGAAGCAGACATTGATTACGCGCCACGTTACCGTGCCCGACTCGATCAAGATGCTGCTGCCGACAGACACTTGGCTACAAAGAGAGATAGACCAGAAGCCGAACCAGATAATGAAACCAGTGGCCCGTACCGGTGTGGTGTGGGAAGGGTTTACATGAGGAGTCACCCAGAACTTGCACCCGCAATTCCACCAGGCCCAGCCAATACAGACCAAGCTCCAGAACTTACGCAAGAAAGCATATTCTACGAACGAGAAAGAGCCATGAACATGGAGAACTACCGGAGAGGTGGTGCCCAAGAACTTCCATCGCGAATCAGGGCCCAGGAGCACCACGTGCCTCCGCCCCAACATCATCATTATCAGCAACAGCAACAGCAAAATCCCAAACACCACCACCGGATAGACACGAACCATCCTGAGCCAAGTCCCAATTCCAGCAGGGACTACAGTGTCGCAGCGATACCCAGCTCGCCTCGCACTGCCCGCCGGGCCTCACTGCCATCCACCCGCTACGGTATCTCGCCTGGGGATTTGTTTATTGAGCAGCAGGCACAGAGCATCCTCAACAGGCAAGGGTGAGTTCATGAAGCCACAAGGATTTTGTTCTGGTCTCAATAGCGAGAGCTCCATCCTTGTGCTTGGGATTTAGATGATCTGAGTAACAACTACGTCTCTGAAATATGGTTTTACATGGTTTCTGAAAATTATCACATCATATACGTAACGGTAGAGCCCATTCGCACAGACCACAATGAAGAAATTGGCTTTGTTTTCAGATGGAATATATCCTTTACACTTGTCTTTTCCAGCCTTTATTGATCCAAGGCAATATTTTACATGGGAAAAATCTCGCACCAGCAACTCAAATATCACAAAAAGTATACTTCTGATTTTAACCAAACATAGGCATCACTATAGCCTGACAGAACAGTTGACTATCATGACAAGTATCTGTGGAAAATTTGACATTGTCCGTAGCCTTGCCGTCCTGTCAAAGAGCGACTGCTCTCTCAACACAAACACAGAGGGCGATGCTCAGACATTCGTCGGCTGGTCATCGAGGTATGAAGTAGCAGTATGAAGTAATGATCTCTTCATTAACTTCTACTGATCACATAATCACCTCAGACGGTTTTGTTGCTGAGACTGACTCATTCCTAACAGTCCTTATTTTACCGATTTATTTGTCCATGGTTAGTCTGTGGGTCAAATGAATCCACCGATAGAGATCCTTTCAGGTTTGTACCACAAACATCAAAAAATCGGTTTGCAGTTTACCTACCTTACAACAAGATTGAAGTGCTTGGCTGGCTAAACTCTTATGAGCCTGTTTTTTCTTCATGCTTACTGATGCCCATTGTACATTCCTATCCCTAAGAATCAGAGGCAGTACACAGAGACCTCCTGAGTGGCGTGCAGACAGACACCACAGTGCCAGATACCGGACTCAGGAGAACCCACTCCCACATGGCCTGGAACTCAACCAGCATAGAACTGTTCCTCAGCCTCGCCCCAGTCAAGGTCACCCTCAGTTTGCTCAAGAGTATCACCCTGTCGCTGACCAGCAAAACTTCCCCGTGTCTACCGGAAAACTCCAGGGTCCCCCAGAGGTTCAACCACGAAGGCGAGTGAGCGCCGACCAAATATACGCAGCCCACAAGGAGGCGAGGTTGGAGACCCGGCAAGCCTCCAAAGAAGAAGTCCACACGGAAGGTTTGTTGAAGAGCCGAAAAGCAGTGCTGCCGTCTGAGATCCGCAGACGGGAAAAGACGGCGGATGAACCTCAGAGAGTTCCCAGCAAACATGTAGAGTGGCAAATCTCCAGCCCAGAACAGAAGATAATGAGTCGAGGAGTGGAGGAGGACTGGCATTCACCCAGAGAGCGAAGGCGGGAGAGGAACACAGAGAAGATCCGAGAGCGAGGGAGGCATCGTCACTCAGGTCATGAGACTCATGAGGACAGAGTGTTAAGACCTGTGCATCCGGAGAATACCAACCAACCAGAGTCACTCGTGCTTCAGATGGAAACCAGAAGGGGTGTTGAAGAAGATCTTCACAGACAACATCAGTACAACTCCTCAAAGAAACCCCAGGAGCCCAAAAGAGAACACCAGTCAAGACAAGAAGCTCGTTTGAAGAGAGTGGAGGACATTCGACAATATGAACCTCAAAGGCAGCAAGAATTGCAGTGGAGTGACTCTGCCGTTTACCTTCAGAAGGGTTCTTCGTTACCTCAGGCCAAGCACAAAAGTTCAGAGGCAGGCGGAGGGCCCAAACCCAAGACACGAACCCGCTCCATGTCAGATATCGGTATCAGCCAGCATTCTGTCATGTACCGGAGGGAGAGGGCTGCCGAGACTTCCGTTAGGCCTGTGCCTCCATCAGGGATGGCTAATGGCGAGACGGGAACCTTGGATACTCGGGTATCGGTGGCCCAGCTGCGACACTCTTACTTGGAGAACGCCAACAGAAAGCCTGACTTGTAGGTCCGCCGGCATGGGCTCTGTAGTGTTCTATCGCATGACTCACGAGTGGAAATGTGTGTCAAAAAGGGTGTGCAAAGTTTTGGTCGTCTACCACTGCATGCGAACTGTGGCTAATTGCTTCCTGTGATTGGTACATTTCTGCCCTCAACTGCACTTTCCCTCACTCTTTGCCTTTGTCAACAAAGCGAGACCATCCAGTCTTCAGCGACAGAGGCAGACCCCTTGGCGAGTGGCATGGACCCCCGGGGGGAGCGAACAGCTCGGAGGCCCCGCCGCTACATCACGCCGGGGGACGGCCGCGCATCCGAAAGGAGTCGGACTCAACCCATCACGTCGGCGGAACGTCTGGAGACTGACAGGTGCGAGAGGGAAGCCCTCGCAGAAATTTATAGAGTTAGCAGACTGATTGGATGTTGAAATGCTTCCATGTTTATTTTCACAGGTCTCATCTCAGTCCAGCACAGCTGCAAGATGTTGAAGGTGATTTCTAATCTGACCATTCGCCAACATGCTCCGAGCCCTAACTTGAAACCCTAAACCTTATTTGAAACAGTAATTTGAAATCCAAAGTATTTATTGAACCCCTAATTTGAAAACATTTGAATGTGAAACTGTAGGATGAGGATTGGGGCTAGTTTTTCTCCTCTAACTCTACCCTAGGTTTGCAATCCCAATTTGAAACCCTAAAATTGGCTGGAAAAACTACATCTTGAAAGCCTTACCTTGGCTTCAAACTCTAATTTGAAAACTCTGATTGAAGCCATAAAATTTGTATAACTTAAACTTGTAACCTAACCCTCCTCTGACAACCAATCCCAGGCTTGAAACCCTAATTTGAAACATGACCCTGGCTTAAAAACTGAACCCAGGCTTGAAAACCTAATTTGATCCCTTGTTTGCAACCATAACATTGGTTTCACACTCTAATTTAAGAACATGGCCCTTGATTGACACATTAACCCATGTTTGAAACCTTAATTGGAAACCCAATCTTTACCCTAAACTTGTTTAAAACCATAATTGGCTGACCCTAATCAGCAACATCTTTTTCAAAACCTTAATTAGGAACTGTAAACATGGTTTGAAGCCCTGATATGAAACCTTAAATATAACTTGAAACACTAACAGCAAGACACCCTCACCCAGACTTGAAACCTGAATTTCTAACCCTAACCTTAGTTTGGAAGCCTAAACATTATTGAAAGTCTGTCTTGAAACCCTAATTTAAAACCACCAACCTTGTTTGAAAGCCTAACTCAGTCTTAAAGTTTCAAATTTGAAAATCTAACCCTGGCTTGTAAGTTGAAACCCTACTGTACTTTGAAACCGCCCTAACCTAGGATGAACCACCTTGTAATATAACCTAATTTGAAAACCGAACCCTACCGTGAAAACACAATTAGAAACCTTAACCTTGGCTTCAAACCCCTTATTTGAAAACCTAACCCTAATTTTTTGAAACCCTAAACCCTAGTTTGAAACCTAACCTACTCTGAAACCTTAACTCATTCACTCCCAACCATTTTCACTGAAGCAATCCCTTTACTGGATTTTGACTGCTTTTGCAAGGCCCACAGAGTGTTCTATTGCTATAAAACATGGAATCTACCAAAAGAAAAAATAGCATCTCATCTTTCATCAGGAAAAAAAATATTAATTATATTTCCATCTGTTTCCGTTTTGTAGCAATTAGCATTAGAATATAGCTAAGTTTCATTAGAAATCTGTTTAAAACAGTGGGGAAAAGAGTTTTTTTGCAACATGGCCCTGTTTGATCTCTTATACTCTGCTTCCACCTGCTGGCTGTTTTTGTAATAACTACCATTGCTTCTATCGTTTTCTTCAGTTCAGAGGCTACATCAAAGCCTTCTGAATGCACTAGTATTAAAAAATTAATTAATATTTTTTTTTTTTTTTTTTTAAACGTATAAATACGTCTTTGGGAGCAAATGAGTTAATTAATAACTATGACAATGACTTTTAATTAATGACTGCCAAAGACGTTTCATGATGATTAGTAAAATTCCAATGAATGGAATGCGATCTTTCATTGAGTAGCCACATTGTATATGTAGTAAAGGCAAACAATATTCTTTTTGCCTTGAAAGATGAGTTAAAATGCTCAAAAGCGGCTGGCACTGTGGATTTTTTTTATTTGTTTTTATAACGCCTGGCAGTCAAAGAGTTAACCTTCACGTGAAACGTTCACCCTTGTTTGAAAACCTTTCTTAAAACCCTAACCCCGAAACCTTTTTTTTTTTTTGCCTGTCTGGTATTGTAGTGGATGAAGAAAAACTGGATGAGCGAGCCAAGATGAGTGTGGCGGCCAAGAGGTCTCTTTTCAGGGTAAGGAACTTCCACCTGTTTGCACACATCTTCATGTTGTGTTGCGTCTGAAAGTCGCCATTTCCTCGCTCTTGTCAGGAGTTGGAGAAGACTTCGGAGGGCGGCGTCCCCAAGCCTCGCTCTCGAAATGCTGCCGTGGAACGCCGTCTGCGGAGGGTCCAGGACCGCTCGCACACTCAGCCCGTCACCAGCAAGGAAGTGGTCGACGCTTGCAGGTGCGAGCACTTTGACATGCTTGTAACCGGTGGTGGGAAGTGCAAATACTTTGTTCTGTACTAAAGTTGATTTTTCAGGTAACTTTTTCTATGACTCCCAACTTTCTTCTCTTTGCACAGTCAAAATAGGCTTGTTAGTTTTACCAAACTCAGTGGATAACGATAATAGTAACTAGTGTTGTTCCGATTCCGTTTTTTTGCTCCCGATACCCATACCGATACCCAGCTTTGCAGTATCGGCCGATACCGATACCATACCGATACTTAAGGTTTTTTTTCCTCAACATGAAAAAGCTGTCCTGCCATCGGTTCAGAGCATTCAAGGGCCAATAGGATATCTGAGATCGGCATGCAGTGAACATGTCACATACCAGTGAATGTCGTGCACCAGCAAGACACAAGATGCTGCATCCAAAATCCTATATTAGCGTTGGAATTAATGGTATCGGCATGTTACTTGTGAGTAGTCACCGATACCGATACCACTGTTTTAATGCAGTATCGGCACCTCTACCGAGACCAGTATCGGTATCGGAACAACACTAATAGTAACGGCAACCGAATAACGGAAATGGGTAATAACTGTCACGGCTCACCTCTTTTCTGGCTTTCGTCATGTGACTGCAAGCTGAGCTCTTAGGCACTGTGATGTTATTTTCAGTCAACAGCAATTGGGAAAATGGCTTCCCCCTGAGTGAGATCTGGTGGATTTTTCTGCTCAATTCATTTTCCCGCAAACGCAATATTAATCAGAACACTGTTTAGACTAACGGGGGCGCATAGAACAAATTGTTGAAAAGAAAATGGATCTTCATGGGTGTGTGGACTTTTTGTAATTACAAAGACTTTTAGTGCTCAGATAGCATCAATTTGAGATCATACCACCTTCTGGTTCTTTCATGATTCACCATATAAGTACCAAGTGGTTCAGAATGAAATTAAATATAAAAAAAATAATAATAATAGAACATAGCACTTTATTATAACATGCATTAGTTACTTGTTTATTTTTTTGTTGTTGTGTGTGTGTGTTTTTAATATGAAATGTGTCTGGATGGGAATGTGTTTGAGAGCCTGGTTGAAGAAGAATTTCTTTCACCATTTGTGACAGACAATAAAGTATTCTATTCTCTTCTATTCATTCAAATATAAAGAACTTCTCATTTGTTGGCATGATCTAAAAGTTTGCTATAGAACCTCAAGGAATGGGTGCTAAATTGTACCCAAGAGCGCTTCCGCTGTGCGTACAAAGTGAAAAACCACATTTGAATACTATGTATAACAGAGGTGTCCAAACTACGGCCCGGGGGCCATTTGCGGCCCACCGTCCATATTTTTTAGTGGCCCGCGACATATGCTAAAAATGGCATTTGACTCAGTTCAAATAAAATAAAAACAAAAATGTTTGGAGAATGTCAAAGTAAGAAGGGAGGGTGTCGAAAAACACAGGTGCTATTAGAGGTTAGTTTAGTTAACTAAAACTAACAAAATAACTACAACTAAAATTCAACATAAAACAAAAATAAAATCAATAAATAAAAATGAACAAAAATAACAAAATAAAACAAAAACAAAAAAGCTAACTGAAAACTAACTGAAATTTCATTTTATGTTTACAAAACTAACTAAAACTATAATTACAGCAAAAATGTACTTCGTTTTTGTCTTTGGTGTGATTTTTAGTAGATTTATTTTGATATCAACCGGAATAATGTCACACAGAAGTGACGTCATCTAGCAGCAGCCAATAGAAAAGCACCTTCAGATGACGTCGCTCTCACGGTCTTTGTTAAATATTGCGCACAAGTAATACACATTTATCAAAAAAAACTAATACTAATACTGAAACTAACTCAAACTAAACTAAAACTAAGACATTTATTAAAGAACCCAAATGAAAAATTCCAAAACTATAATAACCCTACTGCCATATTACAAATAAATTGGTTTATATACTGTAGCATTTTTCTAAATATGCAAAAGCACAAATAAATTATTTGCACAATTTTTAGGACGAAACACAATTTCTCTTCATAACATTATGTGGCCCTTGCGTCCTTCTGATTTTCTGTATGTGGCCCTCAAATGAAAAAGTTTGGACACCACTGATGTATAACCTTTATTTTTAAGTTTAAAACCCCTTTTTTTTAATATTATATACATATGTTTTATTGTTTGTTATAACTAGTAGCATTTTTTATTACCCCAGGTGCAGTAATTTTTTTTCTCAATTTTTTGGAACAAGCTAGAAAAGAGGGAAGCTATTTTGTGTGCTCAGTAGTTTAAAAAAAAAAAAAATCACTTTTACATTTCTAAATGTGCACTTTTTTTTTTTTTACCTTTACATAAGGTGTTGAATCACTACTTGTACCAGTCTATCGTTACACAAGTATCTCGACTTTAATTACGAAGTGTACGTACTATTGCCACCTGTGCCTGCAGCAAATGTTGAGTTCTTTTCTTCATTCAAGTTTTTTTTTTATTCCACTTCCAAGTGAGCCTCCCACGTCGTCACACACTGTGGGAAGCCAAACCAGCACCAGCACCAGCACCACCAGCTCAGCTGTTATCAGCACCACTGTGACCGCCATCAGGTAACGCTACACAATGACAACGATGTCATGCAAATGCAAGAAAACATGTGATCAGATACAATTTGTCTTGGTGAATTTATTTATTTATTTATTTGCTTTTACAAATAATGAACTCTGGCTTGAAACCCAAATGTCAAACCTCACCCAAGATTTTCAAGTTTGGGTGAGCTAGTTATTTTTTTTTTAAGCTGAAGAAGTACGACACAGATTTCACTCTGTAGCCCCTTGTCGGTCACGATGCTGATGTCCCACCGTCTCATGAGCGCCTTGCTGCACCTTATAGGGAAAGGAAGCTGCTGTGTACACAATAACTCAGCAGTGATGATCCCGAGCATTCCCACTTGCTGCATTCCTCACATTCTTACAAGGTCCACATGTCAGAAGTTGGGCACCAGAAACAAACAAGCGCTAATCCTTCACGAATCACACACTTTTCAAACAGTGATTTGGTGTGCAACTTCATATGACGGAAATCATAAAAACTGCCCACTGGGACACTGGGTTAATATTATTCCGTTATTTATATTTGAAACCCTAACTATTTTTTTTGTAAGCGTAACTCAGGTTTGAAAGCCCACTTTTGGTTTCAAAGCCGAATAGAAACCCATCATACTTGTTTGAGAATTAAATTAAAACTCGTTTTGTCTTGAAACCCCAATTTGAAACCTTAATCCCTGTTTGAAATGCTAATGTGAAACCCTAATTTTGGAGTTAAATTCCAAATTGAAAAGTCATATTCCTACCTATAACTCTTTCTTAAAACCCGAACTTGAATCCTTCACCCATGCCGCAAAGCCCCAATTGAGACCCCACCCTGGCTTGAAACCCTAACTTTGTCTTCAAAAATAAATATAAATCCATAATCCTTGCTTGAAACCCTAATTTAAAACCCTAACTCTTTTTCTGAAGTCAAAATGTAAAAACTTCAAACTCAAACTTTAAACCCTTTTTTGAAACCCTAACCAATGCTCGAAACTCAAATTTCAAACCCTAATCTTTTTTTTTTTAAACCTTAACCTGAGCATGAAAATCCTGACTTCAAATTTCAGTATGAAACCTTGAATCTTATTTGAAAATCTTAAAACTGTAATCTTAAAAAAAATAAAATAAAATAAAAAATTAAAACCTTAAATTGAAACCTAAACTTATTTTTGAAACCCTAACCCAAGCTTAAAACTCTGATTTGACACCTCTGCTTTGACTTCAAACTCTATTTTGAAACTCTAAAGCTCGTTTGTAACCCTAACTTTGAAACCTCAGCCTGGCCAGCTGATACCGATTCCGATATCAAAAGTGAGATTGGCCGATACTAATTCTGATTTCTGATACCAATAATTTTCCACCACATTTGAGTCATTTCTCAGTGTCTTTAGCTTCAAGTTCATACTTAACACTCGGACCTTGGTCCCAGTGTCCAAGCAGCTCCAGCCCAGCAGGAGACGGTCCAGGAGACTCCGCACGATGGGACCTCTAAGGTGGAGGGGGACGACCTGTCCACGCTCAGTTTGGCCGAGAAGATGGCGCTCTTCAACCGGCTCGCCCATCCCGCCGAAGAGGCGGCGCCGAAGAGTGACACTCCCCGCCAGCGCCGCACGCTCGCCCGCTTTCAGACGCAGCCCATCACTCAGGGCGAGGTGGAGCAGGTACTTTGTGTATCATTGTATTCACTAAGATTTTAGGTGGTGTTTCAGGAATGCATTTGAGGTTGATCCTGAAATTTCACCTTCACTTTTAACTTCTTCATTTGACCCGACTTTAACTCATTTGCTCCCAATAACGTGTAAATACGTTGTTGTTTTTTTCTAACTGTCCCAAAGACGTATTTATACGTTTTTTTTGTTTGTTTTTTATGCTAGAGCATACAGAAGGCTTTGATGAAATGGTAGTTATTACACAAACGGCCAGCAGGTGGCAGCAGAGCAAAGGAGTTCAACCAGGGCCATCTAGAGAAAAAGCTAAATTACTTACAATTTTAAATAGATTTGTGAAAACTGATGAAACTTAGCTCTCTTCTAATGCTAATTGCTGCAAAACGGAAACAGATAGAAACATATGTTTTTTTTCTGATGAAAGAAGAGACTTTAATCTTTCTTTTGATAGGTTCCATGCTTCTATAGCAATAGAACACAATATTCTGTGGGCCTTGCAAAATCAGTCAAAATCCAGTAAAACAGCCGGGAGCGAACGGGATTGCTTCTGTGAAAATGGCTGGCAGTGAATGAGTTAATGTTACAGTACATTATTTTCCATAAATAAGTAGCTGGTGTCCTCACAGGTGTCAGAGCCTCCAGGCGGCTCCTCAGTCGACCGTATTGAGTCCAAGCAGGAAGAACATGTAAGGTCCTTAAAGCTGATGGATGCTTTTGAATGAGCTCATTAATAAGCTGCATCTTGCCTCGATTGGGATGGATCCCAAACGTACATGATTTGGCATACAACCCACGGCAGTGGTGTTGTCATGTGACTCACTGTCGTAAAGTTTGTTTACTTCAGCTGTTAGTTGCTGGGTTAGCGCATAACAAGCATGAGGTGTCTTACTAGGGAAATGGTGCATGTTAGTCGCAGGGGGTGTGCCAATACCCAACAACACTTCCACTTACTGTAAGTATCCAAATAGATTTGTGAGTTTTCGGTAGTCGCTTTTTCACGTGTCCCAATACTTTTGCCCAAGCCTCAGATTCTCACTTCTGAGTCCCAAGACTTTTATCCAAACTCCACATTTTCTTCTTCACCTTTTCACTTCCTGTGGGTCCCTATAATTTTGTCCAAACTCTACTTTTTCATTTATTGTACATACATGCTAATACAACTTTGTACATGATTTTAGGTCTTCCAAAACATTCATCAAAATGCCACTTCTTATTTCCTGCTGGTGTCCCAATATTTTTGTCTAAACGTCCCTTTTAAAGTGTCACTACCTGGATTGTCGCATTTTGTTTGTCTTAACGACATAATTTACTTCCTTTTGTTGCCTCTAAACTTTTTTCCAGACTAAACTATTGAAATATCCCAATAGTTCTGTCAAAAGTCCACATTTTCTTCACTTTTTTAGTTCTTTGAAGTGTCTCAATACTTTTATCCAAATTCCACTTCTACACTTATTGTTAGTGTCCCAATACTTTTGTCCAAAGTCAAATTCTTACGGCCTGCAGGTGTCCCAGTATTTTGATCTAAACTCCACATTTTATTTATACAGTAGGTTAGTCAAAACTCCACATTTTCTTCACTTTTTAGTTCTTTTAGTTGACTTATTATTTTTGTCCAAAATGAAATTTTTACTTCTTTTAGTTGCCTCTAGTCCAGGGGTGTCCAAACGTTTTCTTTTGAGGGCCGCATACAGTATAATCGAAGGATGCTCGGGCCATTTTGAAATTGTCTGACTTTATTAAACATGCTAAAACTAATTAAGTCGTTTAATAATGTACTATAGTTTAGCTAGTTATTTTTAAGCAGGACAGTTTGGAATTTTTCTTGATTTTGGGGTGGCCCACTCCCCTGTATCCCACAAGGATAGATCCGCCCCATCTCTGAACCAATCTCCACATTCAGAATCCAATTAAGAGTAGTCGTTAATAAAATGACAAATTTTAAATCACTTGAGGATCTTAGTTAATCATTAATGTGATGTGTTCACAAATTAGACCTTAACAAAGACAGCGGAACATGGAGGAAAAGAGTTTTGCTTCTGGACCTGAAATCACTGACTTAATTCATTAAATTACAAAAATTATTATTTCTGTTTTAGATTTAAATAGTTTTTTGCATATCTAGAAAAACAGGCTATGTCAAAAGTCATTTTTTTTGTATATGCTGAGGGCCACTAAAAAATAGATGGCGGGCCGCAAATGGCCCCCGGGCCGTAGTTTGGACACCTCTGCTCTAGTTTATGCTATTGTCCACACTCAAATTTGTAATGATCTGGATGTGTCCCAATACTTTTGAAAAAGTCCACATTTTCTTCACTTTTTAGTTCTTTTAGGTGTCTCATTACTTTTGGCTAAACTCCACTTCAGTTATTGTCAGTGTCCCAATACTTTTGTCCAAAGTTCACATTTTCTTCACGTATTAATTTTTCACGTGTCCCAATACTTTTGTCCAAACTCCACTTCTTCACTTATTATTGGTGACCCAATTCTTTTGTCCACTTTCACATTTTTTTACTTCTTGTGTTTCAATAATTTTGTCAAAAACTCCACATTTTCTTTACTTTTTAAATTCCCAATACTTTTGTCCAAAGTCCACATTTTCTTCGCTTTTTAAGTTCTTTTAGGTGTCCCAATATTTTGTCCAAACTCCACTTCTTCACTTTTTATTGGTGACCCAATTATTTTGTCCACGTTCACATCTTTTTTTTTACTTCCTGTGTATCAATCATTTTGTCAAAACTCAACATTTTATTCACTTATTAGTTCTTTTCGGTGTCCCAATACTTTTGTCCAAACTCCAAATTTTCACTTTCTGCAGGTGTTCCAATACTTTTGGTCATATTTATGAATTATGATTTTTTTTTTTTTTGCTCTATAGTTAAAACACTGCAGCCAAATCAAACTAGAGCCCCTCCCCGCCTCGGTGGTCCGCTCTGTGGCAGCTGCCCCCTCCCGAGCCTCCGTCACCACGGTAACCGTGACGCCCGCGTTCAGCAGCAGCAGCGCCGTCGTCCGCGAGGGGAGCTCCACCGCCCAACAACAGACCCCTACCGCCACTGCGGACCACCAGGAGAGGGCATCGCGCCACCTCTCCGTGACCCAGAGCGCGGGGGACCCGTGCCACCCCAAGCTCCTCCCCAATAGCTCTGAACAACTCGGCGCTCTCCCTTCTTCCGGCACTCTTCGCCGGCATCGGGCGGAGGCGGACGACAAGGAGGAGGCGCATCCCAGCCTGAAGGCACTCGGAGATACCCGGGAGGGGAACGCGGCGGAAGGAGGAGGAGGAGGAGGAGGAAGCCACCACCTGGGAGAAGCGGCAGGAGGAGACGGCGGCACCCTCAGCCAAGAACGACTCTCAGGTAGGAGACGAGTTCGCTGTGTGAACAAAAGGGAAGCAGGGAAAGGGCGGCGGACTCTCCTCGTTATCCTCATTGTGCTCCCACACGTCATTCCTCGACTCGCGCTCGCTTGCCTCAGCATGGGGGGGAGCAGGGTGGCAGAGAGAGAGGCACCTCATTAATATTCCGCTGTGGATCTCTTTGTCCCCAAAGAGATGGAGCGAGCAGCACATTCCCTCCAGGTGGCCAGTTGCCGTCAGTCGGATTACGCCGACTGGTTACGTAAGGACACAATGGAAGCGTCTTACAATCCGGCTGCCATTAGAAGGGTAATCAGTCACTTGAATTGGTGTTACTGGGTCAGACGAAACCTCCGCCAAGGCAGATCAGCACCAAAGCCAGATGAGAACATTTTTTTAGGCTTTAATTAATGCTCGTGTAGTTCTGTGTTACAGATACAGATACAGTGCAATCCACTTCTTCCTTGAAAATCACGCAGTATTGTTTGGGGTTCAATAAAAATGTTATAATACACGCACATTATGAGGAAGCTCACGTTGTTTCCCAATGAGAACGCCCGGGTCACCGTTTTCCCATTGCTGTGCGTCGGCGGGTGGGATTCAGAGAGAGAATTAGTTTGCGATTGTTCAATTCAGTCGCATAACTGAGTGTGCAGTAGTCCTTATGGGATAGACTAAAATGGTTAGGGTTCGGCATAAATCTTACTATTAACTCATTCACTCCCAGCCATTTTCACAGAAGCAATCCCGTTCGCTCCCGGCTGTTTTACTGGATTTTGACTGATTTTGCAACGCCCACAGGATATTGTGTTCTATTTCTATAAAATCATGGAACCTATCAAAAGAAAGATTAAAGTCTCTTCTTTCATCAGGAAAAAAAAAAGTATGTTTCTATCTGTTTCTGTTTTGCAGCAATTAGCATTAGAAGAGAGCTAAGTTTCATCAGTTTTCGCAAATCTATTTAAAATTGTAAGTAATTGAGCTTTTTTTCTAGATGGCCCTGGTTGATCTCCTTTGCTCTGCTGCCACCTGCTGGCCGTTTGTGTAATAACTACCATTTCTGCAACCGTTCTTTGTAGTTGAGAGGCTGCCTCAAAGCCTTCTGTATGCTCTAGCATAAAAAAAAAACCCCAAAAAAAACAAAAACGTATAAATACGTTTTTGGGACACTTAGAACATAAGAAAACGTATTTATACGTTATTGGGAGCAAATGAGTTAAAAGAGCCATTTGAGGCCAAATAAATAACCAAAAAATCTGTCTGGAGCGCAAAACATTTGGACATCGTGAGGAACAAAACAGTGTGTTACAGTGTTAGTGTCTAGTCTTGTCTAATGTACTGCGAGCCCAAGACTTAATTAGAGTTGCACCATCCATAACACAAAAATCTGCAGCATCTAATACTTGGACATTCTTTTTCTTCTACCTTTCATCTTTTTTGTTGTTGCAATTTTTCCATACTTTATTTTTCATACATTTTTAGACTTTTCTGTCAAATTTCTGACATTTTTGACAATTTTATTGATATATTATGGTAATGATATGCCCCTCTTTTTCCTTTTTTTGTGGCATTTTTTGACATTTTTTTCTGCCTTTTTTTACTATAAATTTTCTGACATTTTTGGCAATTTTTGTGGACATTTTTGGGTAATTTGGGGAATTTCTTCTTTTGCTTTTGGAGATTTAATGATTACTTTTTGAACTTTTTCTTTTCTTCACTTTTTAAAAATTCAATTCTCTGACATTTTTGGAAATTTCATGGACATTTTTTGGTAATGTTTTGCTTTTCCTCTTCGTTTTGGTACATTTTGTGGTCATTTTTAAATTTTAAAAACTTACCTTATTATTGTCTCTTTCTGACAACTAAACATTTGGAGTCTTTTTCTTTTCTTTTTTGTTTATTTAATTATTATTTTTGTTATTTAATCGTTACTTTATTTGAAGAATATTTAATAAAAAAAATAAAAATAAATATGTTTAAAAAATATTAATTTCTGCCATTTTTTTTTTAGAGATCCACAGGCAGCCACAGGAGCTAAAAGCTACATGAATGTACAATGAAAGTGGTACTTGACTCATTGCGTCATTTTTAGTCGTAAAAAGTAAATTTTGTCCAGAATGAATTTGATAACTTCATTATTTTTCATGTACAATTAATACCTTTAAAAACACATTTTTCCACTTGCTGTCGACTGAAGACGACATCACCTGTGCGACCAATCACGGCTCACCTGTTTTCTGGGTTTGGTCAGCAAACTGAGCCATGATTGGTCGTTACCTGCTTCCTTAGCGTGGGTGATGTCATCTTCAGTCGACAGAAAGTGGGGGGAAAAAATTGTTTCTAAAGATGTTACAGTAATTATACCTGAAAAATATTTCACTTTTTACTGCTGAAAATGGCTAATTGAGTCAAGTATCCCTGTTATGTGGTAGGGATTATGGATTATTGAAGTGGTATTACAAGTTCAGACACATTTTTTTGTGTGTTATCCTTTCAGACCTGTTGGATGGCACCGCACCACTGAGCCCATCGATAACCAAAGTGTCCTCCACGACAACATCCCAAGTGTCAAGCATCCAGCAGATCCATCCTGTCATTCAGCCTCCGCCAACTCCACCCAAAGCTTTCCTGCTTCAGACCCACGCAGAGCCACCCAAGCCCCAATTATACATCCAACCATCGCCGTCCCCGCCGACGTATCCCAAACCAGTCACTCACCCCCAACAGAGCCAAGCCAAAACTCAGGAACCCCTCCCCAAGCCTTACATCCAACCGGACCCCCAGCCTCTGCCCAAACTTCAGGTGCCTCCGTCGACGCTGCCGAAACCTCAGGGCTTCCCCCAAGCGCTGGTCAAGTCTCAGTCGCTGCCGCTGGAGCACAGCGACGAGCGCAACAAGCTCAGCGCCGTGCATTCGATTGATCTGCTGTCGCCCGCGGATTCCGAGGACCGGCTGCCTTGCGGCATGTCCAGCAAACAGATGTCCATCAAGGAGAGGTGAGGCTGCCAGATGTTGTCAGTCAAAATGCAAAGATTGGATTTCTGTCATAACCTACTATTAAACCTAGTGTTTAGGAATAGGAGTAAAGTGGGTTAGAGGGTTGTGTTTAAGGTTAGTAGACTGCGCTGTTGGATGATGTCCACTGGAACTATTGACCCAAAATTTGGAGGGACAGTCCATTAAAACTCATTCAGTTCCAGCCATTTTCACTGAAGCAATCCATTTACTGGATTTTGACTGATTTTGCAAGGCCCACAGAGTATTGTGTTCTATTGCTATAAAACATGGAATCGACCAAAAGAAAAAAATAGTATCTCTTCTTTCATCAGTAAAAAAAAAAAAAAGTATATTTCTATCTATTTCCGTTTTGCAGCAATTAACATTAGAATGTAGCTAAGTTTTATTACAAATCTGTTTAAAACAGTGAGTTTTTTTGCAACATTGACCTGTTTGATTTCTTATACTCTCTGCTGCCACCTGTTGGCTTTTTTTTTGTAATAACTATCATTGCTTCAACCGTTTAGTTCAGAGGCTACATCAAAGCCTTCTGTATGCTCTAGCATAAAAAAAACAAAAAACAAACAAAAAACCCCATAAAAAACGTATAAATACGTCTTTGGGAGCAAATGAGTTAAGTTAAAAAAATGTTGCAATTTTAAACCCAATATCTATTTTTTCAACAGTTTTTTTCTTTTTACATGTTTTGAAAGATGAATCACATTATTTTTTTTGTGTCATATACTGACTTATATTACATCAAACGCAAATTATTATAGAACCTCTTTCCATAAAATCATGTCATCCAAAACTAATAACACATTTCTGTCATTTTAAGCATTACTAGTTGTAATACAATGTTTACTATAATTGTAGGTAATTTCATTGTTTTAAAATGTGAAAATATTTCTAATTAAACAACAAAAACAACCTGAAAATAAGGCCAAATTACAACTGCAAACTGTATTTTAATTATGGGGAAAAAAATATTTTTATGAGAAGTTTCTGTTATTTCACTGTATTTTTTATTTTTTTGGCCCAGCTGCCGGAATTTACCGTTTTTTTTGTTTTTTTTGTTTGATTTTTCTTTTAACAATTTTTTAAAAAAAAATTTTACAGTGTGGGTAATTTTTAGGTATGTTTATGATAAATTTACTGCATCCATCCATCCGTTTTCTTAACCGCTTACGCCACACAAGGGGGTGCTGGAGCCTATCCCAGCCAGCTTCAGGCAGTCGGCAGGGTACACCCTGAACTGAATGCCAGGCAATTGCAGGGCACACAGAGACGAACAACCAACCTCACTCACAAGCACACCTAGGGACAATTCGGAGCACCCAATTAACCTACCATGCATGTCTTTGGAATGTGGGAGGAGACCGGAGTACCCGCAGAAGACCCACACGGGCACGGGGAGAACATGCAAACTCCACCCAGGAAGGCCGGAGCCTGGACTCGATCTGGTGACTTCAACACTGGGAGGTGGACAGGCTAACCAGTCATCCACCGTACCGCAGATTTACTGCATATTGTTTAAAACATACCGTTAGGATTAATTGTTTTTTTTCAGGTGTTATTTTTAGTTGTTAAGGTTCACGTTAGGGTTGGTTTCAAAATGCATTTTGGGTTAGAGTGAGTGTCCGATGTTGCTGTCTGTGAAGAAGCAGTTGAAAAAGACTGAAGGAGACACATGAGCTCCTTTTGCTTTTATGCATCCACACTCGCTCGGGAGACGTGATGACACACTTTTTCCTCGATCAGCGTTCCTCGTTTACTCGTTCTTGATGTGACCTGAATTATCACCCTTGAGTGGTTGCCTTCTCATGAACTATGAGTAGAAGCAGAAGTAGCACAGTGAATATAAAAAGTCCGACATATCTACATTCAAGAAAATTTTCAGGGGGAAGTAAAAATAAATATCTGAAATAATGTGGTTGCATAAGTGTACACACCCCTTTATAACTGGGGAAATATAGGTGTCCCAATACTTTTGCCCAAGCCTCAGATTTTTACTTCCTAGGTTAGGTTAATTCTGAACACAACCATGTCCCAGTTCCAAGAGGGTATGCACATTTGTGCAACCACGTTATTTCATTTGTTTATTTTTACTTCTTTTGAAAATATTTGTAAACAACTTCAATTGAATTGTACAGGTTATCGGTTAAATTAAAAGTGGAAAGTTTTTATTATTTATTTATTTTTTTTTTTTTTATTAACTCATTTGCTCCCAAAGACGTATTTATACGTTTTGTTTTTTGTTTTGTTTTTTATGCTCGAGCATACAGAAGGCTTTGATGTAGCCTCTGAACTGAAGGAACCGCTTGAAGCAATGATAGTTATTACAAAAACAGCCAACAGGTGGCAGCAGAGAGCATAAGAAATCAAACAGGGCAATGTTGCAAAAAAAACTCTTTTTTTCCCCCACTGTTTTAAACAGATTTGTAATGAAACTTAGCTACATTCTAATGCTAATTGCTGCAAAACAGAAACAGATAGAAATATACTTTTTTCTTCCTGATGAAAGAAGAGATACTATTTTTTTCTTTTGGTAGATTCCATGTTCTATAGCAATAGAACACAATACTCTGTGGGCCTTGCAAAATCAGTCAAAATCCAGTAAATGGATTGCTTCAGTGAAAATGGCTGGGACTGAATGAGTTAATAATGATCGTCATCATTTGACATAATTTTCTATCATATTGTCTCGTTTTTTTAATCTCACAAAAACTTGGCATTTGAACAGGGGTGTGTAGACTTTTTATATACACTTTATTAGGGATGTACAATTAATTGAAATTCAATTACAATTTCAATATTATTATATTATTATACTCCACAATTACAAAATCAACATAATTGTAAATATTTATGTATATTTATACTAATTTTTGAGTTGTTTAAATTCATACATTTGCACCTTTTTTAAATTTTAAAATAACTAATTTAATACATTTTGTTTAATCCGAAAGGAACTTGCATAATTACAGTGCTTCAAATAATTGTATTTGTTGTAATATTTTTTACATTTAAACATTTTCTTTTATACCAAAATATAAATGATCGTCCTAATTGTGATTTCAATTATAACCAAAATAATCGTGATGAATATTTTCCTCATAATCAAGGAGCCCTACACTTTATGTTCATGGCAGGAAAATTAGAATAAACATTGCCCCCATGCATGCAAACTGTAACAGCCTTTGATGTTTTTGTGGCGCTACCCTCGATGACGCTTTTTATGTCTCATATTTCAAAAGTGTTTGTGCGTTTGTGTCAGAGTGGCCCTGCTGAAGAAGAGCGGCGAGGAGGACTGGAGGAACCGAATCAACAAGAAACAGGAAGTGGCAAAGGTGGCGTCCACCGAGGTGCCCCAGCGACAAGAGGCGGAGCCGGCGCATCAGAAGAAGGTGTGGCGTCAACACATTGTGACAATAAATATCATGCATTTGTCATATGCATTATTGCCCGCTAGGGATGTCACGATAGGGGCAATATCGTGATATTGTGATATTAAAACTGCGACAATATTGTCGTCGTCATGCTCACAATATTTAAAAGGAACACATCTGTTAAAAAAAAAAAAAAATCTGGTTGATTTCCATTTGTGCAGTTCTAGCACCCTCTAGTGGCTATTTTATTAGTGCAATTTAATTTTCATTAGGAATGTTTTGGTCTTCTATGTTTCAAATCTATGCTAATTGTCAGATTAAGGGGAACCTAATTTGCTTGTGAAACAATGTGTGCTTGCATTAGCACGTAAGAGCCTCAATATTGTTATTAAATAATGTAGGTGGTTTATATGCATTGCTGTTATGTACAAAAGCACAATATTGTGCTTTTTTTAAAAATATGAAATATTTTTTTTACAATGTTGTGATCTTTTTTAAATATCGCCAACGCCCCCATAATATCGTGATAATTATCGTATCGTGACCTTCCTATCGTGATAATATCGTATCGTGATGTTTGATTATCGTTACATCCCTATTGCCCGCTAGATTAAATTTGTCAAAAAAAAAAAAAAAAAAATGAACCCCTTGGTAAAGACCATGCTCCCATCTCTAACCACCCCTTGTGTCCTCCCTGCAACCCCTCCCCTCAGGAGGAAGAGGTGGTCATCCATGACCACTCCGCAGTGTGCGTGTCAGATCAGCTGTGGGTAAGCCAATCGCCTTTTAAGTGGGCGGCCGTGTCATCCAATTACATTTTTAGCTTGAATGCACCTCCTTTGCCTGCTGTTTGGCGCACTGGACTGACTTTTTGGAATAGAAACCAACACAGTTTTGTGGACTGGAGTTTTTTTTTTTTTTTTTTTTTTTTAATTCATGTCCTGGACCCGGATTCATCGCAACAAGTCTATCATTCCCTCGCTCATTCCTCTTCCCTTCACTCATCCTTCCACCTCTCCATCCCTTAGGAGCCTGTCTTCTCCTCCACTTTTTCTCCTCCTTTCTCCCTCGGACACAAGTGTCAGTACATTGGGCATCACGCTCAGGTAAGCGGGGTGGCGGCTTTGATTTGCCACGCTTGGTGTGCGACCTTGTTTTGGTTGAGATGAGATCCTGCTGAGACGATGTTTGCTGTCATGCTTGAGTGGATCACAACTTCTGCTTGCTTTGATGATGTTCTTGCATGAGTGACTCTTCTTAACACATTCACTGCCAGCCCAGCAAAAATGCATTGCATCATTTGACGTCTTTTTCCGTCAAAGGCAGTGAATGAGTTAAAGAGGAAGTCAACCCCCCCACCCAAAAAAAACTTGACAATAATATATTCTGTCCCACTAGTCTAAATGCGGTATTTTGGTAAATATTACGTTACTAGAATATGAGTTAAGCAGCAAAATCCAGCACTTCTTATCAATAATCACACTGCTTAATATGAGATAAAATACACTTGTTCTTAGTGTAAATTTACTAGAAACAAGTGAAATTATCTGCCAGTGCAGTAAGATAATTTTACTTACTTAGATTTCTTGAAATAAAAAAAATGCGTAGCTCTATATTAATCTTAAAATGAGCTTAAAACACTTATTCTAAGCAACAAATCAAGGAAATTAAATCTTAAAATAAGCTGTATGCACTTATTCTAAGTAACAAAAACAATCAATTAAATCTTAAAATAAGCCATAAACACTTATACATTTTGAATTGCATTTGGTTTAACTCAGCGTGGGATCGAACCCACAACCTCCGTGTCTGAGGGGTGACACTCTACCACTAGACCACGGAGCTGTTTACTTGCGTACTGGAAAGAGGGACAATGAGCTTAATAAGTATGACCAGGAAACCATGCAACTATGTTGTAGGGTTGTTTTAGCTTATTGTGCATAAAAATTAACCAATTTTAAGATTTACAAACTAAGTGAAAAATGAGACAAATAATCTTAAAACAAGATTAATAATCTTGGAAATTCTGCTCTTGCAAAGTATATCATTCTCAAAACAAGACAAAGAACAATATGGCTTGATATAAGCATTTAAGTCTAGGTTAGGTATCTGGGGTTTTTTTTGTTTGTTTTTTTAGTGAACATAGACTATTAGGGCATTTTAGCTTATAATGCGTGAAAATTAACTAATTTTCGGATTTACAAATAAGTAAGAAATAAAAGACAAATAATCTTAAAACAAGATTAATAATTTTAGAAATTCTGCTCTTGCATAGTAAATAATTCTCATAACAAGATCAATAAGACTTTATGACTTGATATAAGTGTTTAAGTCTTGGTTAGATAGCTTAAATTTGCAGTGCAGAAGGCGGCCATTTTGTCACGTGCCGTCGACTGAAAATGACATCACAGTTGCTCAGGTCTCAGGTAACAACCAATCACTGCTCAACTTCAGAAAACAGGTGAGCTGTGATTGGTCGTTGCCTGAGCCCTGCGAAACTGTGACGTCATCTTTAGTCGACAGCAAGTGGCAAAATGGCCGCCCCTGAGATGGACAAAAATGCCTGGATTTTGCTACATAACTCATATTACACAAATGAAACATTAATCAGAATGTCATGTTTAGGTTAGTGAGGTCACATATAACATATTATTGTCAAGAAATGTTTAAGGTTAACTTCCACTTTAATGGGGAGGCGACACAGTTGTTTTGGGATTAGAGAGTGGGTTATCTTTTTAGGGTTAGTCTCAAATTTTGTTGTAAAGGGTTTGGTGTTAGGGTTGTAGTCAGGCAACAAGTTGCTAACTTTGCAATTTTCAGCAATAAAAGTTAGTATTTTGTCAATTCTGAATTAGTTAACGTCATTATTCTTCAATTATCACCTTTAAAAACACATTTTGGCACTTGCTGTCGACTGAAGATGACCACACGTGTTTAACAACCAATCACGGCTTACCTAATATTTATGACATCTGCTGAACCCCTGAGACTGGCTCACCGAACCCTTTGGGGTTCGATTGAACCCAGGTTAAGAACCACTAGGTAGGGGTTATGGTTAGATTTACTGTTAAGTTTGGTTGAGTTAGGGTTATGATATTAGCATTAGTGATTGGGGTAGTGGCGTTAGGGTTAGGTTCTTAACTACTAACTAGTTGCAAAGTAGCAGGGCACCACTTTGAATTGGAGTTTGCTTTGAATGGGAAACTGTAGTGCCATCTGGTGGACAAAAATAAGAAACTGAGAATGCCTCTTTGTTCTCATCGGGGCATTTTGGTCTCGGTTTTGATATAACCCCTATCGAAGAAGCTATTCCAAACCCAAGCTAAACGTTACCCTTGCAGAATGAAGACGTCGACTAGCATGAATCATCATTTGTTTTTGTTGTCGTTTCAGTCTCAGCCGGACAGAAAGGAGGTGAAAGAGGCTCAGATGACCATCGAGGAGAGGAAGCAGATGATCTCAATGCGAGAGGATGCCTGGAAGAGCAAGGGCAAGGGTGCGGCCAACGATTCCGGCCAGTACACGGTGGCAGCACGCATGGTCAAGAAAGGTTAGCAGTATGTGGCTCACCTGCGATTTATTTATTTATTTATTTTTACCCATCCCATTATTGCATGTTGCTGATCACAGCATTTGGATGAAGGCTTAGCTTGTCTTTTTTTTTTTTTTTTGGCAGGTCTGGCTGCCTCCTCCTCGGTCATCGGACCGATCCTTTCACCCGTCTCCACTAAGCTCAAGGGCGGCACCACGGTTGTTGGGAAACCTCAGGAGGGTGTGCTTTTTTTTTCACGCAACTTTTCCATTTTAGATTATTTTGTAAAATGACTTTGAATGATATCTGTCCATTGCATGTAGACATTGAAGCCACAGCAGACATGGAGTCAGATAAAAAACTGGACAAGTTGGAGACCTTCTTGGGACGCATCAACAGCAAAGGTATATTCTTTGTTAGTTAGTTAGTTGGTTAGTTGGTGAGTTAGTTTAGAGCAGGGGTCCTCAACCTGCGGCTCTGGAGCCACATGTGTCTCTTTTATCCATCTCCAGTGGCTCTTTGTGATCTGTAAAGAAATAAAATAAATAAATAGTACAAATTATTATTTTATATATACACATATATATATATATATATATATATATTTTTTTTTAGATAAAATAGTATTTAAATGAATAGTTAAAGCCTTAACTCATTGATTAATCATGAAAAAAATATCACATTAATCATGCATTAACGCAGATTAATCACACTATTAATTTTGACCGCAGATGATCCTTTAGTTTGACAGCCGATGGTTATGTTAAATGTAGCACAGGTTGTGTTTGGGTATTAAAGTAATACGTTTACTTATGATATTAAGAATATTTGTTCATGTCAAAATATTGGGCTTTTTTTTTTTCATTTTAAATTAATTAATTGGTTCGAAAAAGAGGAGGTTGGGAGGTTATGTAGTGGATCAAAACATGTTGAAGATGTCCCCCTAAAATCAAATGTTGAAAGAATTGACACATAATAGGTGCTCTTCAAATTTGGCGGGCAAAAATATTATATAAATATGATAAAAGCCTTTTTTTAATTAATTGATTAATCATGATTAATCAAAATTCTAAGATGAGATTAATCTGATTTAAAAAAATTAATTGTTGACAGTTCTTAAGAAAAAAAAGACTAATTAAATATTTTTAAAAATGTCAGAGTCCAAATTTTTAAGTTCTCAGAAAAAGGGAGACAAAAGATAGATTTTTAAAAGGTACTTAAAATGTGAAAAAACAGAAGAAGTTAGGCAGGAAACTATCATAAAATGTCTCCGGAATTGCCAAACAAAGTCAGAAAATTGATTAAACAAAGAAGTCAGAAAGGAAAACAATTAAAAAGTAATTATAAAATGTCCAAAACTAAAAGCCGGAATCCCGAAACGCTACCATAATATATCCATAAAATTGCCAAAAATGTCAGAAATTTTACAGAAAGGCAGAATTTTTTTTTTTAATGAAAAATGAACTATTAAAATTACCAAAAAATTTGGGAGACAAAATGTAGAAGAAAATGAATCTCAAAGTATTAGATGCTGCATGTTTTTGGGTTTTGGTGCAGCTGTAATTAGCTCTTGGGCCCTCAATACATTAGACTAACATTAACATTAACATGCTGTCTCCTTCATTAAAATGTTTTACGGCTCCAGGCAGATTTTTTGCAATTTATTTGGCCTAAAATGGCTCTTTTGACAGTAAAGGTTGCTGACGCTCGGTTTAGAATAATGCAATTGAACAGTCTCTCAACATAATGATTTTTTTCAGACAGGTGCTCGGGATTGTTAGTCAAGGGTCATTTTTAGCTATAAATGTTGTGACGTGTCGTGTCCATCAGTGTCCGAGCTGCAGGAGAGCACCTTGACCCTCACCGACAAGGCGGTGAAGGAGGTGATGAAGCTGGACGACGAGATCTTCTCTAACTTCTACCGCCGCGTGGCCGAATTCCCAAACGTGCCCTCGCGGATCGAGCTCAGCGAAGACTTCGACGCCATCTTCGGCTCACGGCAGGGCCCCGGCAGGCTGACGTCGGCCATGGTGCGGCACAAGCGCTCCGTGCGTCCATCCAGGAACGTGCAGGCCTCCCGCAACCCCGTCAAGATGCTGGCCGCCCGCCAGGACATACGTCACGAGTACACCGAGGAGAGGCTCAATGTGGCTCAGCTGGAGAGTAAGAGGATGTCGTCGGACAAGAGTGAGTGAAATTTTTTTGACGTCTATAGCCGTCGATGGCAGCGAACGAGTTAAACAGCTGTCCTCTTCTGTGTTTCAGTGGGTAAAAGCTCAGAATATTCTGATGCAGCTCTGGCGGGTCTGTCAAGTAAGGAGAACTACAGCACCGTGAGTTTGCGCAGCGTCAACATAGCGGAGACGCCCACGTCCAACAACAGCGCCGTCCCGTACAAAAACCTTATGCTGATGCACATCAAAGGTAGTTAAGTTCTCACACGAGGGACCCATCCAGGCTCTTGTCTCATCCGCGGTATTATTTTGTAGGCCGTCGCCATGTTCAGACCAGACTAGTGGAGCCCAGAGCGTCGTCACTGAACAGTGGGGATTGTTTCCTGCTGGTGACACCCGAGCGCTGCTTTGTGTGGATAGGAGAGTTCTCCAATGTCATCGAAAGGGCCAAGGTGATCTGTTTTCATACGTTAGAGTATTACTAGGGGTGTCAAAATGAGTGCGTTCATTTTAAGTTAATTTAAAGTTCTTTGAACGGCACTTTTTATTTTTTTATTTTTTTTTTTATTTATTTATTTTTTTATTTTAAGATTAAGATTAATGACGGGCGGCACGGTAGTCGAGTGGTTAGCACGTCCGCTTCCCAGTTCTGAGGTCTCCGGTTCGAGTCCCGGCTCGGACCTTCCTGGGTGGAGTTTGCATGTTCTCCCCGTGCCCGCGTGGGTCTTCTCCGGGTACTCCGGTCTCCTCCCACATTCCAAAGACATGCATGGCAGGTTAATTGGGTGCTCCGAATTGTCCCTAGGTGTGCGTGTGAGTGTGGATGGTTGTTCGTCTCTGTGTGCCCTGCGATTGGTTGGCAACCAGTCCAGGGTGTCCCCTGCCTACTGCCCAGAGCCAGCTGAGATAGGCGCCAGCAGCCCCCGCGACCCTTGTGAGGAATAAGCGGTCAAGAAAATGGATGGATGGATTAATGACCGCTCCTTACTTGGAATGTCTGTTCTGGGGGAATTCCTCTCACAATTCAGCAGATACGTCCATGTCAAAATTTAGCAGTACTAAATGTTGTAAATAATTGAAAAGAAGAAAAATGAAAAGAAAAAAGGAAAAAAAATAAATGTTTGTGGAGACTGGGGTCAAGTTGTGTTTTAAAACTGTGCATAATTTCACAAGTTACTAGGGCTGGGAATCTTTGACTGTCTCACGATTCGATTCGATTACGATTTTTGGGTCTACGATTCGATTCAGAATCGATTTTCAATTCTCGATTCAAAATTATTTGATTGACAAATGTTTTCTGCTTCAATTTACAGATATGCACAACATTGTCATGATCTACTCCAGTCTGCTTTGCAAGACAAAATGACAAATAGAGACAATAAAGTCTTTTTTTTTTTTTTTTTTTACATTTATTAATTTTGTATTGTAAGTGCCTTTTTCCACAAAAACAGCATGTGGGCTACAACTGCCTTTTCCCCTTCTTCTTCATTTCTAATTTAAATAGAATAAATTTTTGGATATTAATATAGATTCGATTCAATTAATAAATGAGAATCTCGATTCTTTTATGAATCGAATTTTTGGCACACCCCTACAAGTTACTTCATGTTAAAGATTAGACAAAAAATGCACTGAGCTGTCGCCAACTTCTTACAAATGCAATTATGGCAATATTAGTGGCAGAAAAATGACCAACACAAATCAATATCACAATTGTTTTTCTTTTACAGTACAATACATCTTTTTCATTTTAGCTCAATTTTGTGAATTATTATGAAATTACTGTATCAATGACTAAAAGATGAAGCCATATTTCTATTAGTTTAACATTTTTTCCCCACTTTTATGTTAACAAGAGCATGAAAACTTAGGGGGGAAAATTATTGTACATTTTATTGTACATTTAGAACAGATATCAAATTTGCGATTAATCGCGAGTTAATTATTGAAGTCATGTGATTAAAAGCAATTAAAAATTTTAATAGCCTGTCACCCCCAATTATGACGTATAATTCATCATTGCAAGCACTATACTGAAAATCTATGGATGGATTTTTTTGTAGGCTATGGATCTGGCCATGTTCATCCAGACAAAGAAAGACTTGGGCTGCAGGGCGACCAAGGTGCAGACCATCGAGGAAGGCGCTCATGCGCAGAGTCCAGACTCACAAGAGTTTTGGACCATCCTCGGGGGGCAGAGTGCTTACCAACGTAAGACATAATTCAAGTTTTATTTTCGAATGGTTAAAAAGGTTTGACCCGTTTCCTGTCTGGGTGAGTAGCTGCCGGTCCGCCTGAGGAGGACGACCGCTTTGAGAACGCCATCGTGGAGACCAACTGCATCTTTCGCCTGATCGATGACAAACTGATGCCCGACGATGATGAATGGGGGAAGGTCCCTCGCTGCTCTTTGCTGTCATCCAAAGAGGTCAGCGCCAAAAACACCACGGACAACTTTTTTTTTTTTTTTCAGGAAAATGTCCATCTCGAGTTTCAGCACACCATTACTTTGCCCCATTTTTAAGCTCATGGTCTGCCCTCCAGGTGTTGGTGTTGGACTTCGGCAGCGAGGTGTACGTGTGGCACGGCAAAGAGGTGACGCTGGCCCAGAGGAAGGTTGCCTTTCAGCTGGCCAAGCACCTCTGGAACGGGACCTTCGACTACACCTGTTGCGATATCAACCCGTTGGATCCCGGAAGCTGCAACACCCTCATACCGAGGTGCCTAACACTGCAGCTTCAAAGTCATGGATAATTGTCACCGGCATGGTGTGTGTTGTGGGCTGAGAGGTTGGATTCCAAGGTGCAGACACAAATAAGGTTTTAACTATTTATTCACATAACTTGACTAAACTAAAAACAACGAGAATGCATCGAGAATCACGACACGCCAAGCCCTCCTTGGGCAGTGGAGAAGCACAGCGAAACAGTGAGCAATAATCCCGCGAACACACACATTTCTCAGACCCTTAACTCATTTGCTCCCAATAACATATAAAAAATAGCTTTGGCGTTAATAATAAGCACTGCTGCTAACTCGGTACAGTTCAAAAGCAAGTAAACAGACTTACCAGCACTTTCTTGATCATCATTCTGTCACGGCTGGCCGTGTTGTTGCGCTCGGGGTGACAATAGAGATGACGCTGTGTGTGACGTGGCCCGTACTCGAAGCCGATTGGCTACCGCGAGACGAAACGCGAAAAAAGTTCATTTTTTTGAACTTCGACGAATGTGCGGATTTTCGTCGCGAATGTGCGGATTTTCGTTGCTGCGTACCGCGTCCCAACGCGCGAAACGCGTCCTCCGCGCCGCCCCACGCACTTTCGTTCCGTTGCGCGCGAACTCCATTGACTACAATGCAAACGCGCCGCCGAATCGCCGTCCCTCGCTTTTGGTGAGAACGCAGCATAACACTCCACAATTACAAAATCAGCATAATTGTAAGTAATAAGTTTTTTTTTATGTTCTAAGTGTCCCAAAGACGTATTTATACGTTTTTTTGTTTGTTTTGTTTTTTTATGCTAGAGCATACAGAAGGCTTTGATGCAGCCTCTCAACTGCAAAGAACGGTTGCAGAAATGGTAGTTATTACACAAACGGCCAGCAGGTGGCAGCAGAGCAAAGGAGATCAACCAGGGCCATCTAGAAAAAAAACTCAATTACTTACAATTTTAAATAGATTTGTGAAAACTGATGAAACTTAGCTCTCTTCTAATGCTAATTGCTGCAAAACGGAAACAGATAGAAAGATACTTTTTTTTCCTGATGAAAGAAGAGACTTTAATCTTTCTTTTGATAGGTTCCACGCTTTTATAGCAATAGAACACAATATTCTGTGGGCCTTGCAAAATCAGTCAAAATCCAGTAAAACGGCCGGGAGCGAACGGGATTGCTTCTGTGAAAATGGCTGGGAGTGAATGAGTTAAATAGACAGTCAATCAATCTCATTGGTTGTGGCTAGACATGATGTGAGTACTAGTACTGACATGGAATTCTCTGATTGGCTGTTGACTCCGTAATTACTGATAGTTCCTGACATCAACAAACATTATATAGCATAAAAGATCCTTGACATCATATAGTCCATACATCATATAGCCTAAAACTAGTTGAAACTGGATGCTGTTAAAACAATACCAAAACAGACACGACGCAACGGGTCGTGAACTCTGGCGCACGGTCATGAACTCTACTCAAACTTAACCCAGGCGTGACCCCAGACATGAGACAAGACCCAAACATTATTCCTGCATGACTCAAGTCATGACAGTGGTTTTGGTACTACAAAACCACCACCATTGAACATTAGGATCTGATAATTTGGTACAATTAACTGTGGTGTATTCTATCCTACAAATCCCATGAAGTTAAACTTACCTATAATGGTAATGAAGTCCAAGGCTTAGCAACCCCTAAAATATGGACAAAAGACTGGATGCGGGCCTTGACGGTTTAGTTTGATATTATTGTATCAAAAGTGTCTGCTTTCTCTTTTATCTTGACTGAATCTTGTCTGATCAGAGTCATCCAAAAACGAAGCACTAAATGGTTTCTGCCATATAAAAGACTGGCCAACAGATATCAACTACTAGGGACGTATCGATAACTGCAATATTGTGATATTGTGATATTAAAGGGATACTTGACTCAGTTAGCCATTTTCAATAGGAAGAAGATCATGTTTTGTCTATAACAGTGGCGAGCGGTGACCATTTCGAGTGGGCATGCTGGGCTGAGAAAAATGCGAGCGCCCGGAAGATTTGGTGGTATTTTTATTGTTACTTTTAATATTAAAGATTATTGAATTATTATTTAATACCACTGTGTAGGGTAACGATATCCAAACATCACGATACGATATTATCACGATATGAACGTCACGATACGATAATTATCACGATTTTGTGGAGGCGTTGGTGATATTTAAAAAAGATCACAATATTATAAAAAAAGAGAGCTCATACTAAAAAAAAAAATAAAAAAAAGCACAATATTGTGCTTTTGTACATAACAGCAATGCATATAAACCACCTCCAATCTCTATTAACAATATTGAGGAAGTTACTTGGTAATGCAAGCACACATTGATCGCTTCACAAGAAAATTAGGTTCCCCTTCATCCGACAATTAGCATAGATCTTCAACATAGAAGGCCAAAACATCCCTAATGAAAATTAAGTTGAACTAATAAGCTAGCCACTAGAGGGTGCTAAAACTGCACAAATGGAAATCAACCTGACTTTTTTTTTAACAAATGTGTTCCTTTTAATTATCGTGAACGTGTCGACGACGATATTGTGGCAGTTTTAATATCGCAATATCACGATATTGCCCTTATCGTGACATCCCTACTGTGTAGGTATAAAATTAAAGGGGAAATATTCAGGACTGACACCGGTTGATAAACTAAAATTCAAAAAACAATTTCGTTAACACAAATAAAATAAAGAAAAATGCTTTTTAAAAAACGGAAACTAACTGAGACTGCATTTTATGTTCATAAAACCATAAAACTAATAGCAAAAATGTCCGTTTTAGTCGTTGGTAATTAATATAATGCATGAGCCTTTGTGGATTATTTTAAATGTGATTTATAAAGTAGGCTATCGCGAGCTTGCCAACCTCCCACAATATCGTGATAATTATCGTATCTTGACATTTGGATATCGTTACGTCCCTACCAACTACCCAAGCGGAACTGGTTCACCTTGAACAACTTCTTCCTGTCAAGATAGCAGTGTGGTGGTGGAGCCAAATGCAGACAAGCAGGGAAGCAGGGCAAGGAGGCAGAGGTGAAGCCAAAGACGGATTTAATAGAACGAAAACAAGGCAAACTTGGGAGGAACTGTGGAGCAAAAAAATGCGGCAGCATGTCAGGAGGAAATAATATTGAATCGACAATGGATAGCGGGGAGACAAGAAACTAAATACACACATACTAATTGACACAATTAGACACAGCTGGGCAAGACACAAGTGGCAGAGGATGCTGATTGGTTGACACATGAGGAAGGGCAGCAGGTGGACAAGACAAGGCTTGACAAGACTAGGGGGAGCACACAAGGACAACAACGCAAAACACAGATCATGACTGAACTCAAAGAAACACGAGGATAATGACAGAACCCAAACTAAACCTGAACCATAACAAAAGTAAAACAAAAACGTAACCAAAACCCAGCCCAAACCATGAATGATACTTCGTCATCGGTGTGACAATCTCCTGCCACAGGAAGGGCCAAGGCCGTCCCGAATGGGCGATATTCGGCAGGCTGACCGAGCACAACGAGACCGTCTTATTCAAGGAGAAGTTTGTGGACTGGTCCGAAGTGAAGCCGCCACTGTCACCGACAGAAGGCAGCGAGCAGCTACCAGAACAACAGGTTTGTACCAAATACTTGTTGACACACCACCACTTTAAGCCTAAAGGATGGTTTTTATGCTAATTATTTTTACCATTGGTTTCATTTCCCAGAAGTCCACGGGGCGAGAGTGCCGCCCGTACGACGCCAGCCTGATGCTGCCGCTCCTCCAGTCGCCCGTCGCCACCATCTTGGACGGCGTGAACGTGGGCCGCGGCTACGGCTCGGTGGAGGCCGAGGACCACATGAGGACTCAGGAGATCAGCACCGTCTCGGTGGACGTGTGGCACATCCTGGAGTTCGACTACAGCCGCCTGCCGCGCCAGAGCATCGGCCAGTTCCACGAAGGCGACGCCTACGTGGTGAAATGGAAGTACATGGTCAGCACGTCAGGTAAGTCCTGCCATTCACTCTGTTTGCACACACCGGATGGTTTGAACTTCTCGGGTTTTTTTTTGCTTCAGTGGGACGCAGAAACAACCCAGAGGTGAGAAGCACCGGACCAGGCCGGGAGAAATGTTGCTATTTCTTCTGGCAAGGCCGACACTCTACTGTTAGCGAGAAAGGAACGTCGGCCTTGATGACGGTTGAGCTGGACGAGGAGAGAGGGGCTCAGGTAGAAATAGAGATTTTTTTTTTCCTTTTTGCATCACTTGTTGCTAGGTAGAGTTCACAGGGCTTGTGATTGGCCTACAGATCTATTTCTAAGAAAGTAATATCACATTAAGTATAAATAATATAAATAAATAAATAAATAAATAAATAAATAAATCATAATTAATTATCAGTATAATATTATTCTAATTATTAATTTATTTTTTTTTTTTCTGGTCATGTCACATGTTGCTAGGCAGAGTTCATAGGGCTTGTAATCGGGACATAAAAATATCCACACCTCTCCGCCTTGCAGAATCTCTGTTTAAGACTTTTGTCTGTATTCTGGCTTCATCTCGTAAATAAGGTGAATCTTCACACTAGAGCTGGTCAAAATTAATCGATTAATCGACAAGATATCGTTTATCAAATTAATCGACAGCGATTTTAACTCTTTTACTGCCATACGTTATCCAAAAAAAACAACCCCCACCGTGCCAGACTATTTTGAGCATTTTAAATCATCTTTCAAGGTAAACAGAAAATTGTGTGCTTTTACTACACATGCAATGTGGGTACCAAATGAAAGTTCACATTCCATTCTTTCATTAGAAAAAAAAAAAGTATGTTTCTACCTTATTCTGTTCTTTAGTAATCACCATTTGAAAATAGGTAATTTGAGTGACATTGAGCGAAAATTGAAATTTTTTTTTTATCACTATATGAACACGATGTAAGAAATAAACAACAATCACTAGTTAATAAACAGTAATCAGGAAAAAAAATATTTTGTAATTACGTTAAAATTACAAAATACAAAATTAAAATGAATCAGATTACTCGATTAATCGATTCTAAAAAATATTCGATAGTGACAGCACTATTTCACGCCTGTGATGCGGCAATTTTTCTTAATCTCTGTGTAAAAGTGTGCTTTTTGTGCTCACAAGGTACAAGTACAGCAGGGAAAAGAGCCTCCATGTTTCCTGCAGTGCTTCAACGGCGGGATGATCGTCCACGCCGGAAAGCGGGAGGAAGAGGAGGAGAACATCCAAAGTAAAAAAAAAAAATATTTTCAGTCCATGATATGCTTCTCTCGATTTGTGGCATTCATCGGTTTTTGTTAGGCGAGTGGCGTCTGTACTGCGTCCGTGGCGAGGTGTCGGCAGAGGGCCACCTGCTGGAAGTGGCGTGCCACTGCAGCAGCCTGCGCTCCCGAGCCTCCATGATCCTGCTCAGCGTCGACAAGGCGGCCATCTACCTGTGGCACGGCTGCAAGACGCAGGCGCACACCTGCAGTGTGGGCAACACGGCGGCGCTCAAGATCAAAGAACAGTAAGGTTTTGTTTTTTTTGTTTGTTTTTTATACAAGTCCTGAAATAGATAAAAATGCTATAGACTTAGACTTAGACTTGACTTTATTGATCCCTTTGGGATGGCACCCTCTGGGAAATTTACATGTCCAGCAGCAATGAGAACAGATAATAAAATAAAAAATAATTCAATCAATCAATAAATACGGTTATTACACCAGAGATTGAATTAATAATAATAATAATAATAATAATAATAATACTAAAATAAAAAATAAAAATTCTAATATAATATAATATATAAATATAATATATATATATGTATAATAAATATATAATATCTATATATATATATTATATATATATATATATATATATATATATATATATGTTTATAACACCATTTTCATTGAATAAAAAAAATATTCAATAAACATACTGTACTTAAATAATACAAATGCCGTTAAATAAATATATATATTTTTTAATATAAATATGAATATAAAATAATAGCAACTAAAATGTTAGATTTGTAAGAAGTCATGAAGAAATAAGTTAAATAAATAAATGAATAAAGAAAAGGCTAAGTGACAATTCAATAAAAGAAGTGAAAATGCCTGCCACTAAAGAGATGCAAAATGAATAGTAAATAAGTGAAAATTAATTTAAATGAATCCAAATTATGTTATTTATATTTTAATAATGTCAGTATGTAAAACAAGTAAGTTACAAAAAAAATAATTTAATGACTTTCAAATTCAATCAAATAAATACAAATGTCCCCAAATAAATAAAAGTGCCACTGACAGACTACAAATATCATTAAATAAATTCAAATCCTATTAAATAAGTACAGCTTCATTTTTATAAATACAAATTCCATTGGATAAATAAAAATGTACATACAGGTAAATAAGGTAACAGGTAACTATTTAATTAAATAAAACTTAAATATAAATATAAATTCAATAAATTACAATGTCAGTAATAAGAGCTGTTACATTCGGGGGAAAAAAAAAAAGATGATTAATAGGTTCGATATGATGATTAATGAAATAATATGAAAAGACTTATGAGACTTCTCCCTTCAGGTGTCCTCTTGAAGCCGGACTCCACAGCAGCAGTAAGGTGACCATTCATGAATGCGAAGAGGGCATGGAGCCGCCAGGCTTCTGGGAGGCTCTGGGACACAAGGACAGGAAGGCCTACGACTGCATGCTCCAAGGTGTCAAATGTCCGTTTCACACAGCTCCAAATATTGTCTTTGAGATTTTATCCTAGGCTAAAGGAGTAGTTTGGAGTTTATAATCCCGTAAAATGTCATATTTCATACCCCATACCAACACAGGGCGAGCTCTATAGCATGTTTTGGAACATGCTATACTGTAAATATCGCTTCCATGAAGAGTCGAGACTAAATATTGGCATATCTATGGGAAGTGAAAAGGGTAGACAAAAGTATTGGGACACCAACTGAAGTGAAAAACACTATTTGCACAAAAATTACAAAGAGTTTTAACAAAAATATTAGGACATCTGCATCAAGGAGAACGAGTGAGTTTTGGGCAAAGCTAATGGGACCCCAACAGGAAGCTAAAAACTTAAGAAAACACATGGACGCCCGATCGGGGATGCAAGGCGGGGGGTGCAACTTGAGGCTTGTACAAAAGTAACGGGACACCAACAGGAAGTAAAAAAGTGAAGAAAATGTGGAGGTTGGACCAAAGTCTTGGGACACTTAACATGAAGAAAATGTAGAGTTTGGGCAAAATTATTGGGACAAGTGAAAGGGGTTTGGACAGAAGTATTGAATTTAAGCTAGTGCCATTTAGAACATCACTTCCGGTATTCGCTCTTATTATGAAACTAAATGGTGACACTTCCGGTTTCGGGCTTAGCAGCGCAACATCAACTTACGAGTGCTATGTGATAACGTGCGGACGAGGAAACACCGCCCAAACATTCGTAACAAACATTTTAGAAGGAACAAGCTATAGCTGATTCTGGCAAGAAGGTTACAGACAAGAAATAAGGACAACAGGACCCACCAGTCATTGACGCACACGCTAGCGCCGGACTTCCTGCTGCTATCGCTGCTGGCGAAGACTGATTCTCATTTTGTTCAAGCGGCCACAAGCACGAACGCGAGGGTAAGTTGTGTCACGTGAACTCGCTTTCCAATGAACAGACTACAAATTGTGCAAATTAGGATTCGGCATAGTTACGCAGTTAAAGTTGAACATATCAGACTTAAGGAATAGACAGCTTTGTAGCCTTTTCTGCACTCGGCGAGTGAGTCACGTTCAGGTGCGCTCGGCTTTTTTCCGTTCAGAGCCGATTTTTTTTGGGACGAGTTCTGAGACATAAAATTCTCGAATTTTCTGGTCAAAAACCGATTTGGTCGAGAACAGAAGCGTTCGAAAACCGAGGTTTGACTGTACAGGAATTTCAAAAAGTTTTGACAAAAATATTGGGAGAGAAAATGAGAAAAGAGAAAATGTGAAGTAAATGTGGGGTTTGGACAAAAAATAATTGGACATAATTGGACTTAAGAAACACACGGACACAAGCTCTGTGCATGCCTCGACCACCCTGATTTTCAAGAGAATGTGGGGAGCCGCTTCGATTAGCCAGGAGTCGGCTGCATTCCATCCCAGAATGGCACAAACGCCCTCTTCTCTCTGTGCTAGTCAAGCAGAAATACCAAAAGAAAGAAAACTCCACACACGTGCGCAGTTAGTCCGAACCTTGCACACGAAAATCTGTAGTTCAAACAACAATATTGGTACAACATAACAAGGAAATCTTCATTTCTTTCTCAGACCCTGGAAAATTCAACTTCACCCCGCGACTCTTCCAACTGACCAGCAGTTCGGGAGAGTTTGTGGCGACAGAATTCTTCCACCTGTCCCGCGCTCCGGATCTTGTCAGCTCGCTGCCCTTCCTGCAGGAAGAGCTCTACAATGCAGTGCAACCCGGTGAGGCTCGTCAACGCCGGATTTCTCTTTCTTTGATTCAGGTGTAGACTAAAGACTGGACTGTGCGGGTTTTCCAGCGTTGTTCCTGGTGGACAACTTTCATGAGGTCTATCTGTGGCAAGGCTGGTGGCCTCAGGACAGCGAGAGCACTGGATCAGCTCGCATGCGCTGGGATGTGGACAGGAAGTGCGCCATGGAGACGGTACTACAGTACTGCAAAGGTAATTCATTCCACGTTGTAACTATAATCAAAAGCCGAACTTCTTAAGCTTGTCCCCCACCCATACTTTTAACATTTAGTTTAGTTTAGCTTAGCTTTGTTTAGTTTTTTTTTTTTAAATTTATTATTATTATTATTATTATTATTATTATTATTTTATTTTATTTATTTTTTTTAACAGTTGCTTACTTACTTACAACCATACCATACAACATATGAAACAGAAACCCCCATAGCAGACCAAGACCAAAAAAAAACAAAAAAAAAACACACATACAATTAACTCATTTGCTCCCGGCTGTTTTACTGGATTTTGACTGATTTTGCAAGGCCCACAAAATATTGTGTTCTATTGCTATAAAAACATGGAACCTATCAAACGAAAGATTAAAGTTTCGTCTTTCATCAGGAAATAAAAAGTATATTTCTATGTTTCCTTTTTGCAGCAATTAGCATTAAAATATAGCTAAGTTTAATTAATTTTCACAAATCTGTTTAGAATTGTGAGTAATTGAGCTTTTTTTCAACATGGCCTTGCTTGATCTCCTTTACTCTGCTGCCACCTGCTGGCCGTTTGTGTAATAACTACCATTTTTGCAACCGTTCTTTGCAGTTGAGAGGCTGAATGAAGGCTTCTGTATGCTCTAGCATTAAAAAAAAAACAAAAAAAACAAAAACGTATTAATATGTCTTTGGGACACTTACAGCATTTAACAAAAACATACATATTGGACAATAATTCAATTATCAGTTTCCTCTTGATTGCTTATCTCCTAACCTTAACCCTATTTTATTTTATTTTTTTAATGTGTATATGTGCGCATTTGTGTACGTGTGTATGTGTGTGAATTTGTGTGAATTTATGCTCATTATTTCAGCTGAAACCTAATAAAAATCACATGACCCTTCACCTTAACCGGATACTTCAGAGCCTTGCCAGAGTCGTGAAGTTCAGAAGGTCAAGAGACCAGAAGAAAGGTCAAAGGAAAGGAAAGAAAGATGAATCAAAGTGAAATCCAGCACCAACTCAACACCACCTGCCACCCACATGGTTACAAAACCAGAGTCGTACACCAACCCCAGAAATCTCTAAATTCCAACAGATTAGGGAGATCTCAAGAGACCAGAGGAAAAACTAAAGAACTATCCCCCAAATTCTCAACAACAATCTGGGTTTTTTTGTTGTTTTTTTTTTGTTTTTTTGCAGAGAAGAGTGACAGGAAGTCTCAGAAATCCTACCTGATCCACGCTGGACTGGAGCCACTCACCTTCACCAACATGTTCCCCAGCTGGGAGCACCGGGAGGACGTCGCCGAGATCTCAGAGAGGGTAATGTGACGTTCAGTGGCGCTCTACGTGAGACCCCACCGACCCTACAGCAAGCGAACGGATGACAGTTATCTTTTAAATATATTGAATTATAAGCAAATAAGAATATAGTGTAAAAAAAAAATAGCCGTACTTAAAGCTACTGAACCAGAAAATTCAATTTTGAATCGCTACTGCCCCCTGTTGAAGAAATATGAAACTGCACACACCCTTCTTCACATACACAATGTGCACATGACGTCACCAGAAATTAGAACCCGAATCCAGTCTAAAAACTATTGGCCAGAGGTTTGCAGGAGTGCCCATTGTAAACTGCTATGGTGTTCGTCTATCATAAATGGTCAAATAAAAAGGCTATTGAAGATATTTTTGGCCAAATTGTTACAGATGGTAACTTTAAGGGTACAAACAGGGAAAAAAAAAAAATCTTGCATTGCACTCATTAAAAAAAAAAAAATGTTAACAGAACCTTACTATGATTATTTTATTCCTTGAACGATTGTAATTGTTGGGAACCATATTGTTAATTTATCTCCCTAATGAAATATCATCTTTGTTCATCATTGTTACAAGAAAGATTATTGACGATTCCAAGATGGAAGTTGCCATGGGTAGGGAGCTCATCAACGTTATCGAAGTTAGAAGTTATTTGCTAAGCGACAGAATAATGCACAACAAGCAAATTGTTATGCAAGTTGTGATCTTTTTTTTTTTTTTTTTTCGCATTAAAACCCTGATCTGACACATGCATTGCCCGGATAATCCATTAGAGGGCAGTATCACCCAGCTGATGGCTTTTCCAGCGACCTCGCAAGATGGCCCCAATTGAGAAAGGAGAGACACTTATACTTATTAATAGTGGGGAATGTCCTTTCAGATTTTTGGAAATGTTTGATATGTATATTTTTGACAGTTATAAATGTACAAATCTAAAGCATTGTGACCGGATGTATCAAATATGACACAAATCAAAAGTCATATGTGGAAGTTGATTTAAAAAAAAATTAAATACTGTATTTTCAAAGAATCTGAATTTTCTCTCATATATTTCATGGTTCAAGCTTTATAGTGTTAAATAAATGTCAATTTTTGTGGCTGCAGGAAGCAGAGGTGTGCAACCAGATCATCCTGGTGGAGGACGTGCTGGCCCGGCTCAGTCGGAACACGTTCCCGCTGGACCAGCTGCGGGCCCGGCCGCTCCCGGAGGGTGTGGACCCGCTACGCCTGGAGATCTACTTGTCGGACCGGGACTTCGAGGTTGGGGAGATGCGCGTTGACATTTCTTTTGATGATAAATGAAACCCGTATAGTTGAAGTGGAAGTTAACTTTAAACATTTCTTGACAATAATATATTATGTGACCACACTAGTCTAAACATGACATTCTGATTAATATTACATTTGTGGAATATGAATTACGAAGCAAAATTCAGTCATTTTTCTCCATCTCAGTGGGCGGCCATTTTGCCACTTCCTGTCGACTGAAGATGACATCGCAGCTGCTCAGGGCTCAGGCAACGACCAATCACAGCTCACCTGTTTTCTGAAGCTGTGCTGTGATTGGTTGTTACCCGACACCTGAGCAACTGTGATGTCATTTTTAGTCGACAGCAAGTGGCAAAATTGCCACCACCTGAGATGGATAAAAACGGCTGGATTTTGCTGCCTTAACTCATATTCCACTAACACATTATCAACCAGAATACCATTTTTAGACTAGTGGGGCTGCGTAGAACATATTTTTATCAAAAATAAAAATTGGGGAGTTGACTTCCCCTTTCAAAATATCAGGCCAGTTCTTTGCATTTTAAAGGTGAATTATCATACATTTTTTCATATTTTAATAATAAGGTCATTAATGTTATTGGGTCAGAATATACAAAGGATGAAGAATTACAGCACACATAAAGTCCTTCTTGAAAACAAAGGTCTTGTCAATTTGGCACAACACAGAGAAGAATTGTCAACAACCCTGCCAAACTTGATTAAAAAAATTGCCAAAAAAAAAAAAAGAAAAGTATTGTGTAATAAAGTAAACTCCAATTCTGAGCTCTCAAAAAAAAAAGAACCCAAAAAAAAAGAAAAATAAACTCTAATTTCCATACGACTGTTCGACCTACCTACCATTTTCTGTACGGCCGTATAGCAATATCGAAATAAATACTTTTAAAATAAACCCAGAACACTCGTACGCAAAGATAACAAAGACAAAAACAATTTAAAAAAAAAAAAAAAAACATTTTTTTTTTTAGTTTTCATTAGTTGTAATAACCTTGGCGGATACATAAAAAAATAAATACATAAATAAATACACGCCGATGCCACGTCAACAACTTCACTGAACATTTGAGTATGTTCTGCACATAATATCAATGTTAACATTTAATGTCCACTTGAAAATGCAGAATCTTACCAGCCAAGTCATTGGTGGAGACACTCAGTTTGTAAACTATGTAAACTATGTAAACTAGGGCAGATTGTGATGACAGAATTTGGTAGAATTCAGTGAGGTTCATTCAAAGACGCATTTTGAGTCGCATAAGCACATCACAAAAAACATTAAAAACTGACTTTTTCATCATATGTCACTTTTCAGAGCAAGTGCTAGGTGCATTGAGGTAAGATTACCCTTCAAGCTAGCAAACTGCCGAGTCACATTCTGTGCACGATGAGCACCCTTGAAATATGGTCGCCTGCAGCCACGGATTTCCCAGCATTCTTCGCGTTATCCTCTTCCATGCTGTATGATTAAAAACGAACATGTGTCACTCTTGTTCTTCCTGACGCCCACTTTCCTCCGAGAAATGAATGAATTAATGAATGAATGCATCACTGCTACAGTGTACGAAGTGACGCATGACAAATGAAGCACATGAATGATGAATAGCAATTAGCCACAGAGATGTTTTTGCATGTCACATACCGCAAATATTCTCACACTTTTCTTGAACACTGAAATGTCATTAAAAATGATGACAAATTTATGCATCATTAAAAAAAAATGTCATCACAGTCACTGTGTGCATGTAAATAATCTTAGTCAAATTACCCACACTATATGAGTAAATTAAATATGTATGTAAAATAAAAAATACAAAATTCATATAATTTAATATATCTTAGAATATAGATACGTATGATTTTATATTTACTGGTTTAATATATATTAATTTTTATATACTGCATTTTAAATTGTTTTTATTTGTATTTATGTATTTTATTATTTAACAGTATTTTCATGTACATTATTTCATATTTAGTTCATATTTCTATGTTCTATTTTACATTTATATAATTATATATAAATAATTATGTAATGTAATGAAAGAGGATGAGCACCACTCTAAAAAATGAATGGCTGGATGGTTTTCATTTCGTTTGTTTTGTGAATTGTAGCACGGTGTCTTAGTGGTTAGCCCGTCCACCTCCCAGTAGTGAGGACGCAAAATTGAGTCCAGGCTTCGGCCTTCCTGGGTGGAGTTTGCGTGTTCTCTCCGTGCCCGCGCCGGTCTTCTCCGGGTACTCCGGTCTCCTCCCACATTCCAAAGACACGCATGGCAGGTTAATTGGGCGCTCCGAATTGTCCCTCGGTGTGCTTGTGAGTTTGGATGGTTGTTCGTTTCTGTGTGCCCTGCGATTGGCTGGCAACCAGTTCAGGGTGTCCCCTGCCTACTGCCCGAAGCTGGCTGGGATAGGCTCCAGCACCCCCCGCGACCCTTGTGAGGAGTCAGCAGTTAAGAAAATTGATGGATGGATGTTTTGTGAATTACAATTGCTGTTATTATTCCCACTTTGCCATGCACTCTCATTAACTGCCGTATGTGCGTGTTCTTTGCAGGAGGCTTTGGAGATGAAGCGGGACGAATACGAACGTCTGCCAGGGTGGAAGCAGGTCAACTTAAAGAAGGCCAAAGGACTGTTTTAAGCATGTTGCATTAAAGATGGAACAAGAGAAGCACAAAAAAATGAGAGAAAGAGAGAGATGGAGAAACACAAGAAAAGGGTGTAAAGACTTGAAAGGCACTTCCTTGCTCTGTGCCGTGACGTCCCAACACCCCAAGCGTGTTGGTTTTTATGGATTTGACACCATGTCGCACAAGTGTGCACTTTTGGCATCAACTTTGTAATGTAAAGGTGTGATTTTAAATGATGTATAGTGCCTTTGCTTATTTTTTGTGTACAGTTTATACAAAGACATTCTAGTGTGGCGTCCTTTTGGCATAAAAGCAAACACATAGCGAATCCAAAATGGAGTCATCTTGTGTTTCCTGCTTAATAAATTAAAGCACTTTTGAGCCCACTTTAACTGACTGAGAATTTATTTTTAAATAAAAGAATGAGTAAATAGTAATAAATAATGAGTAAATAATAATGAGTAAATAATTACATAAATAAAACAATGAGAATAAAGTGATATTTTTTTTATTTCACGATTTACAAGACAAAAAAAAAATGACTGAGGAAGTAGTTTTTTGTATTTCTGTTTGTCAATCACAAGTGTTTCAGTTCCATTAAATAAAATAATAGTAGTGACAATTTTAGGTTATCTTTTTTTTTTTCACAAAAGGAACAAAACATCACCAAACAAAATCTATGAAATAGTATTGATGACAATTTAAAAAATAATAATAAAACAGAAGAATTAAAATATTAAATTGGAATTTTCAAATGGGAAATATACTAGGACTGGGCAATAAATCAAATTAATGCATTATTTTAAAATAGCAACAATTTTTGGTTAATTCATCATTTTAAAAATCGGCAATTTGAAAATTCGCTAAATTGTCAAATTGAGGGAAGGTAAGAGTTTTATTTGAATCAATTTCGGCTTGTTGATCCAAATGTGATTCAGAGTTCTAATTTTGTTGTGGCAGAAATGCTGAATGGGTGGTTTACAAGACATGTTTACAATGGTTACTAACTACATTGTGGCATTTAGGCAAGTTATATACAATATATGAAAGTTATGTTTACGTTAAAACTAATTCAAAATGAGAATACATTATTTTTGTCTGAATATCTTGTCCAAGATTTATTTTATTTATTTTTATTTTGTTGTTTAATAAATCTAGCCTTTAAATAAATGTTTGTTGGGTTTATTACTTCAAATCAAATTTACTAAAAACTTAATCATCCAGAATGACTAAAAACGTAGAGATTTTATTTTGTGGCCATATTGCCCAGCCCTAAAATATAATAAAAACTGATTAAAACTGATGGTTAAATTAAAGCACATCTAAATGCTTAATCTATCATGATCATTTCAAGCGGTCTACTCTTTCCTTCTATGGCAGTGGACTTTTGTCTTACAGCTTGTGCTTGTGCAGCTTGGTTCAGGAAGAAGATAGCAAAATAATATTATGACAAACTTGTTGGCACATTAGGAGAAAAATAAAGTTTTCCTAATGGAGTGAAGAGGAGGATAAGTCGAAAGGAAAACTGATTTTATTGATTGTCAGTTCGATGAAATAAAAAATAATGTGATTTTATTGCCTGATTTATTGGGTAGATCGATTTATTATTATTATTATTATTATTATTATTATTATTATTATTATTATTATTATTATTATTATTATTATTATTATTATTATTATTATTATTATTATTAACTGGCCGGAAGTACGACAGTCCACACCCGGAAGTCTTTATTGTTCCGTTTGGGGGCGGGAGCAAGAGTCACGTGATGCTGATAACCACATAAAAGGAGAGGTAACTCCATCCGCGCTCTCTTTTTTTACCTTGCTTGTTGACGTGAGTGGTCGACCGTGATGTTGACCGACTGTTCAACACTTCTCACATGGTATGTGAAAGTTTTGCTCCGTTCCTTTTTTTTTTTTTTTCAAATAGAGTTTAATTGTTCGTTGTGTACTTGTGGTGGTGCGTTTAATGACTCATTTCCGTGTTGAGTTGCTGGCGAGCTTCCTTCCTTGGCAGCCCACCTCGTGGTTCTCATGCCACTCCTAGCAAGATGGCAGCTTAAGTTCGAGTGGTCTATTTCAGCACATTTATATTATTGAATTGTAAAAAAAGGGTTCCTAGATAAATGAACTTGAGCTTGGGGTAAAGTGCCGCTCATTTTAGATTGCTAAGCGCCGGTTTTTATTTTAAGACGCCACCTGCCATAGCGCTCTATTTGGACACTAGACGAACAAAATGTCGTCTTTAAATATTTTGTTTTTGTTTGGTCAAACCTTGACTGATGAGTTGCATGTGAGTCCGTGTTTCAGCTGAATCCGATGATTATTCTTCACTGCACTGACAAGTTTGACCTCGCATGACGTTGAGGTGGCGCTTGTTTAACTGAACTGTGCCTAATACAAAAATATCTATTTTATTCTTTTTAAGGTTCTCGTCCCCTGATATTGTTGGTTAGGTGAGTTCTCTTTACTGCCCTTTGCACCTCGTGCGGATGAACACTACTCTTTTAACATGTTTTTTTTTTTCTTCTTCTTTTTAGGTGATGTTCCTGAGATACCCGACGCTCCAGAATGTTGAGTAGATCTTAAATCAAATAAGACTCAAGTTCCTCCAGTTTAACATGTGTAATGTGTAGGGTTTTTTTTTTTATTTTTTTTATTTATTTTAAATTTTGTCACATATGGTTTGGATGTGTCAGTCTCACTTTGTGGTAACATTATAACCCAAGTGTTTTTTTTCCATATACTTTAAAAATGTTAACAATTGTGTAGTTCAAATCAGAAAAGATGTAGGGTATATATGCCTAAAGTGAATATTTTCAAGGGGCCCAAAAAGTCAGTCTTAGCATCCTGCTCTTATGGAAAATGTACACTGTGTACTTTGCCCTCATGTACTCAACACAATAATATAAAATGTTTAAGTGACCAAATCTTGACATACTTGTACATTAAGGAAAAGGTAAGTTTAGGATGAATCATGAATGGCAAGTTTCATTTTGTTTCCACTATTAAATACCACCCAGTCTTGTGCAAAAAAAATAAATAAACTTGAGTTTTGTACACACCTCAGTGAAATAAATTTTGATTGTGTTGAAACGTGTATGAAGTTTGATTTGTGATCTGTTGTATAACTTTCACAGTACACATTTTCAATCATGCTAGCTAGAGGAAATTGTTACATGTCAAGTATTTTAAAAAAAATTGGCTTTTTTAGTAAATTAAACAAATTGACTTTTTGCAATTGAACAAATGTACATGATTGCTTTCTGCTTAACTTTTCTTTTTTTTTTTTAACCAACCTAATGACACTTAGGTTTTAATTTTCTCCCCGAAAATTAAAGACAATGTTCACTCATTGAGCCGTTTTCAGCATTAAAGGGTTCATGTTTTGCATTTTTGTTTACCTTGATTACCGTTTTCATTAAGTGGGTAAAACTGCAAAAAAATAATGCAGTAAGAATTTAAGTAGATGGCAAATGTTCTCCCACTGCACCGTATAAGCGGTTTGGAAGATGAATGTACCTATTAAAACAACTCCAGTTTATATTACACGCAAATATACGGTTATTCTTCCATTTCAGTGGCGTCCCGGCATCTTGTAACAGTGAGACCGGAACCTGTTATGCCGTCTGACCTTTTCACTGAAAATGGACCATTCATATGGTCGGTTTTGTTTTGACTGATTAGCTACATTGTCCAGTCGGTGTTTAGTGCAGCAAGGTTTCCCAATATTTATTGGGCCATGGCACATTTACAAAAATATCTCGGCACACTGCTAAACAAATGTCATAAGTAGCTACTCTATTCAACATATACTAAAATGTATTTACACACAAATTCAATATGTGTTGAATGTGGGGCAGTTCAGGTAAACACAAAGCTGACTTGGTGTATCTTCTGCCATCTAGGGTAAGAGTCTCTAATTAGCCTGTCATTGTTTGGCACTCTCTGGCATGGATTATAGAACACAAAAGGTGGAAATAAGTAAAAAAAAAAAAAAAAAAAGTCAGTTTAATAGGTTATCATTCCATAACCAAATGTCTACATGTTCCACATGCATTTTCATTTGTGTGCTCTCCATTCAAGCACATCAGTTCCTTCAGGGCTCTTCATCGTCCATTTTGTGCCGACGATGAGGCCGTGCCAGAGTCCACATTGCTGAGCGTCACGTCCTGTCCCCGTTTGGTGGCAGTCTGGTCCAGAGAGGTCCCCTCAAAGAGGCGCGCCATGAAGCCCAAGCCGTTCTTCTTGATGTACGATTTGCCAGCGAAGGTGTACAGGACGGGGTTGGCGCAGCTACTGATGAAGGCCAGGGCTGACGTGACGGCGCGACTCGACTTGTAGATGTGGTCCAGGCTATGGGAAGATACAGCTGCTTGAGTCAGGAGGTCAAAAGGTAAGCGGCACACTTGGTCAAAAGCTAACTGATGTTAAGGAAGGGAGTCTAAATACTCTGACAAATGCAAATTAAGTTAGTTGGAGGGAGTAAATTGATTATTGTATTCAATTTTTGTTTGTTGTTTTGTTGACAGTATTAGATAGGGAACTAACCATTTGTTAGACTTGTCCAAGGCTAAATTCTTGGATGCTTGTGAAAACACTTTGACTGCCAACCAGGATCTGGAGCAATGTACTAGATGTGTTGGTGTTACATAATCAGGAAATAAATAAAAAAAATAAAAATATTTTTTTTTTAAATCAAGTCCTTTATTCAAAAACATTTACGGAAGAGGATTAGGACTAGTGAAGAGAAAAAAAAAAAGTTGTCAGGATTGGCAGTCATTAAAGTCATAATTCTGATTTTAAAGTGAGAATTCTGAATTTATTTTGACTTTATTCTCAGAATTCTGACTTTCCCTCACAATTCATAGCTCTACGTCACAAAGTCAGAATTTTAACTTTAAAGTCAGAATTCTGACTTTAATCTCAGAATTCTTTAATGTCAGTCCAGATACATCTGAATTCCAGCAAGATTAGGGAGACATCAAGAGACCAGGGGAAGGACTAAAGGAAGGAAGGAAAGTCAGAATTCTGAGAATAAAGTGAGAATTCTCACTTTAAAGTCAGATTCTGTGATTAAAGTCAGAATTCTCACTTTAAAGTCTGACCCCAGATACATCTGAATTCCAACAAGATTAGAGAGACATCAAGAGACCAGGGGAAGGATTAAAGGAAGGAAGGAAAATCTGAATTCTGAGAATAAAGTAAAAATTCTCACTTTTAAGTCAGATTCTGTGATTAAAGTCAGAATTCTCACTTTAAAGTCTGTCCCCAGATACATCTGAATTCAAACAAGATTAGGAAGCCATCAAGAGACCAGGGGAAGGATTAAAGGAAGGAAAGAAAGTCAGAATTCTGGGACTAAAGTAAAAATTCTCACTTTTAAGTCAGATTCAGTGATTAAAGTCAGATTTCTCACTTTAAAGTCTGTCCCCAGATACGTCTGAATTCCAACAAGGTAGGGAGACATCAAGAGACCAGAGGAAGGACTAAAGGAAGGAAGGAAGGTCAGAATTCTGAGAACAAAATGAGAATCGTGCCAACCCTTTTTTCCCCCTCTTCACTGGCTCTAACACTCTTTTGTACATTTCACATTAACAATGCATAAAATCCACAACCAAATTAAGTGTGATCCAGTGACTAGTTTGGTCCATAACAAGACATTATGAAACAAGTACATTTTTTATCACTTGACTTGTCGTTGCTATTGAGAAAAGACATGTTTTCGATTCATTCACTCAAAGAAACACAGAATCGATTTGCAACAGTTTTTTTATACTCACATTTCTCGTCTGGGTGATCCCTCAGAGTACCACTCAGCTGCCACCTTGGAGCAGATCAAAACATATTCAGTGTTCGCTCAAAAGATGAGCCTTTGAGGTGTTGACCATCACGAGGCAAGAGCTACGAGGCAAACCTGTATCATGTTGATGACGTGGTACGGCAACCAGAAGAGGCAGAACATCACCACGATGGCCAAGATGAGCTTTTCGCTGCGGACCTTCCGCCGGAACCTGGTCTGTCTCAGGCGTCTTATAATGAGCACGTAGCTCGTGATGATGACGGCGTAAGGCAGAATGAAGCCCAGCACTGTCTCGAGTGAGTACTGAAACCTCACCTGTAAACAGTGACAGTCATTGTGTCTGGTAGTTTGTTAAAATGACTAGATTGTGTTTAAGTCAGAAGAAAATTGTCTAAACGTTAAAAAAAATAAATAAATACGTGTTTAATCCTCCTGTTATGTTATTGGTCAGAAAAAAGTTGAAAGATAAGTAAATGTTGAAAGTAGTTTTTCAGGATAGACTTCTGCTTGGCTTAATACATAAACATAATGAATTAAAATTGAATTTGTACACATTTTTGTTAAACATGTTTTTTACTTTAAAAAAAAAATCTGCAGCATGTGTGAGAGGAAATATGGACTGAAATTGTTAGTGATGGAGTTAGAGAGATTTAAAAAAAAAATGTTTGAAATTAAGCCAAATCCGGGTCGAAATGACCCAGTATTATTAATATTGCAACCCCCTTTGCTCTTGTTTTACTGTATTTTGACTGATTTTGCAAGGCCCACAGAATATTGTGTTCTATTGCTATCAAAACATGGAACCTACCAAAAGAAAGATTAGAGCCTCTTCTTTCTTTAGGAAAAAAAAGTAGATTTGTATCTGTTTAAGTTTTGAAGCAATTATCATTAGAATATAGCTAAGTTTCATCATTATTTACAAACCTGTTGAAAACACTGGCAAAAAGAGTTTGTTGCAACATGGCCCTGGCTGATCTCCTATACTCTGCTGACACATACTGGCCATTTTTGCAATAACTAAAATTGCTTTAAGAGACTTCTTCAGGTCAGAGGCTGCATCAAAGCCTTCTGTATGCTCTAGCATAAAAAACATTAAAAAAAAAAAAACCAAACAAACAAGTTTTTGGGACCGTGGCAATATTTAAAATAGAACGTTTATATATGTTTTTGGGAGCAAATAAGCAGGATAACACACACACAAAAATAATTTCTGATTCATTTGGATAACTACACATGACCCCGGGTCAAATTGACCCAGAATGTTATTACTAATCCAAATAAACAAACGTAACACACCGTCTGAAATTAAGTATTGTCTTTGTGTCTACACAAAACGTGTTTATGACACTTTTGGATAGTTAAATACACCCCCGGGTCATTTTGACCCGGAAATATTATTGCTGTTCCTGAGACATGGACATAAAAGACTGGTTAAAATGAAGTATTGAATTTGGATAATGCACAATTGCACATATCTGACACATTTGGATGACGAAACACGCTCCGGGTCAAAGTGACCCAGGGACATTATTGTTGATCCTCTCAAATAAACATAACAGGAAGGTTAATCGAAGATAAATCGTTAATGTATGTTATGTCAATCGAAGACTTAAAGGGCCGGTCTGCCGGTTTCACTCAGGAAAATGTACTTTTTAAATACAGGATTTAAACAAACTACTTCTCAATTTACAGATGTGGGCTTCTCTTAATTTCTAGTGGTGATTTTGTCCTAAACCCACACGCCACCAGCCTGTATTTTTCCATTTTGTGTTTGTTTTGTAAACAGCGGGACGTTTCTGTGGAAAGACAGTGTTTACACCCCTCCAGCCAATCGCAGAGCGGGGGGTGGCGTGTCGGCTGCGTGACGTCACTCCCGCGGCAATTTGAAAGCACGCACGGATTTTTTTTCCTTTTTCACTCACTCACTCACTCACTCACTCACTCACTCACAGAAGCTTACATGTGTGAATGAGTGAGGGAAAAAGAAAAAAAATCCGTCTGTGCGCAAAATACATTGGGGTGATTGTTTAGGACAAAATCACCACTAGAAATTAAGAGAAGCCCACATCTGTAAATTGAGAAGTTGTTTGTTTGTTTGTTTAAATCCTGTATTTAAAAAGTGCATTTTCCTGAGTGAAACCGGCAGACTTGGCCTTTAATTTTTAATGATTAGAAAACAGGCCAATTTCAACAAAGACATAATTGTCTGACAGTTTGACGAAGAAACATGTTAGTTGTAGGGACGCTTACGTATCGAGGCAGCGTGTGGTTGGGAGCGCACACATGTCGCGTCTTGTTCCGCTCGTCTTTGTCCTCGCGCACGTCCCGGAACACCAGCGAGGGCAACGCGCTGATGGCCACCAGCAGCCACATGCCAAAAATGACGCGGCGCACAACCTTGCGGCTGATCCTGGCCGACGTCTTGCGGGGCAGCACCACCACCACCAGCCGGTGCACGCTCATCAGCGTGATGAGGAAGATGGAGGCGTACATGTTGACGTTGCACAGGTAGAAGAGACCCTTGCACATGGCCGTGCCGAACACCCACGTCTGCTTGGCCAGGTAGACGATGAAGAAGACGGTGAGCGCCATGAGGAAGCCGTCGGCGCACGCCAGGTTGAGGATGAGCAGCGTGGTGACGGAGCGGCGCCGGGCGCGGGCCATAATGCTCCACACGATGAAGAGGTTGCCGGGCACGCCCAGCAGGAAGACCAAACTCAGGATGAGGGCGCCCACCGTGGTGGAGTAGTCGTTGCTCACCACGCTGCCGTCTTCGGGGTTCTCGTCTGCGAGCATGGAGCGCCTGTGGACCTCACTCAGATTGTTCATGCTGGATGGAGAGGAGATACAGCACGGTGGTGAGCTAGTGGCCTTATTTTACTTATCACATGCCCCTTTCTTGACTAACTCTTTGCTTGGTTCGTGACTGTTTTTGGTTTTTGACTTAATCATTCTTGCTCTCTGTGGTTCTTGGCTGTTTTTTTGGGGGGGCTTTTTACTGTGTTGTCTTGTATTTTTCTATTCGGTGTTGTTCTTTTTTTTTTTGTCTGGTTCTTGATGTTGTTGAATTGGTTTTTGACTTGTTCTAACGTGGCTCTTGACTTGTTTTGTGTTGTTGTTTTTTTCCCTAGCATTTTTTTTTACTGCTTCTTGACAGATTCACTATTTCTTGACATTTTTTTTTGACTGGTTCTTGATATTGTTCTTGACATGCTTTTTGACTCTTTTCACTGGTTCTTCATTAATTCAATGATTCTTGACCATATTTTGTTTGTTTTTCTCTGTTTTTATATGGTTCCTCCCTTGATTTTTGACTTTAGTTTTGGTTTTTAACAAGGTCCTTGAATGGTAGTGCTGTCAAAATTAATCGATTGACAAGTAATTGATTATCAAATTAATCGACAACTACTGTACTTTAATAATCGAGTAATCGTTTAGAGCCATTTCTTATTAACCATTTCTGGTTAATAAACAGCCACTGGGGGAAAATGCTTTTGTGATACACTAACACTTTAGTGTAATATAAAATCTGTTTGATTAATTGATAGAATAATCGATTCTAAAAATATTTGATAGCGACAGCTCTATTGAATGGTTCGACTCTTAATGTTCTCAAACTTGGTTCTTAAATTAATTCCTGTCTGGTTCTTGACATAGTTGTTGACATGGTTCTTGATTGATTTACTGATGTTGTCAAGTGTTTTTAACAGTTTATTTATTTATTTATTAACTTTGTTATAAATGTGCCCCTTTTGCTTACCAGAGTTTTGTGTTTGTTTTTTGGACTGATTCTTGGTGTTTTTTGGTTCTGTCATGGCTCATTGGCTGTGGCTGTTGTGGTTTTTGACTTGGTTCCAAAAATGGTTGTTAGCGTGGTTCTAGATTGATTTGCTGATTTATTTTTTATTATTTTTTTTTTTTTATTGTTCTTGACTTTTTTTTTTTTGTATTGGTTTTATTCGATTCTTGTCTATCTTAATTTGTTGTCCAAATATGGGTTTTGGCTTGTGGTTTGGGATGGTTTTGACTTTTTTTTTTTTTTTTCAACTTTCGTTTATGACTTGGCTCATTTGATGTGACCACTTAAACTGGTTGTTGACTCATTTCCTTTTTTTTTTTTTTTTTTTTTTTTTTTTTTTTTTTTTTTTTTTAAATTGTTCTTGGGTTTTTTGACAGTGTTTTGACTTGATTCTTGATGTGGTTCTTAACTTTTTTTTTTTTTATTTATTTTAATTTATTTGACAGCCTTTTTTTTATTATTATTTTTATTTATTTATTTATTTACTTATTTATTTATTTATTTAACTTTAACTTGTTTTGTGTAGTGGCAAGACTTATTTTATTTTTATCCTAAATAGTGAAATCTGAGATTTTGTGTCTTGTTGATTGGTTTATTGTACACAAACCACCAGCCTGACGCAGTATCACAAATATTCACCCAGGGTGTAAAGCCAACTGGTTTAGCTTGGCGTGCTAAAACACGCAGCTCTGCACATTTCACTTGAATGTCTGTTACTACATAGACTACACTACACTGTAGCAGTGGTGACACTTTAAAATACTAACAATACATTTTTGGTCACGATAGGTTGTGGAAAGTTTAACTCATCTTCATTCCAGAAAAATAACTTTAATCAGAAACCAAAAGTTATGGTAAAAACAACTAAAAAGCAAGTCAGAGTAGCAAACATTTAAAGCGATATAAACAATATATATGTTGGTGCGCAGTGTTCTGATGAGCGTTACTAACCTTTCCAGGAAGCGAATTGTTTGTAAATATGAAAATATTCCACTTGTCTTGTTCCGTGCTCCGTCTGTTCCCTTGTGGGACTTTACACGTCATGGTGCTCCATCATAAAGTGAATCACACACATACACTCACAGATAAACATGCTGCGACATGCACATGAGCGTGTACACTTCCTCCGACAATGACAACATTTAAATTCTATTCTACCCATGGCAGTGTTCTTGCTCAACTTATTACGCTAATCGGTGACTAAGGCCTTTATATACAGTATAAATTGATGTTGAAGACAATATGAATAACTATCTGGTGGGAATGTAATCTGAATTTGTAAATGAGAACGCGTTGCAGTCGATCAGTAACTGAGGAAAGCAGTCGTAAACCAACAGTAAATATGTGTATGATAAGTTTCAGGCGAGGAATTAGGAATACCAAACAATCAAATTAAAAACAGGAAGTACAGTAATCCCATGAAGTCACCTACCGGTATATGCATTTTTTAATCCTATCTTCTATTATTCACTGAAAAACTGAACTCGGCTATCTGTATTTTTGTGATCATCCTTAAATGCCCTAAAATGCCACAAGATGGTGCCAAAGCGTTCTGAATACAAAAGTAATACTGTGCAGTACAGTCATTGGTCCAAGTCGTACAAGTAGCATGCTGAAAGAAATACATCGGACCAAATCAACTGAAAGATAAGGATGTATGTTGTTGTTGTATGTTGCGGAGCAGCATTCCTGAATGCCATCCGTGACCTAAAACGTTGTATTATTATTATTATTATTTTTTTTTTTTTTTACCTCAATTAAAAAACAGTATCTGTCCATGACTTAGTACCAGGTGAAGAAACCGCTAATCTCAGGCTGCGCTCGAATGAAATGGATCCACTATCGCTAAAAGCTAAGTAGAGCTGCATTGTTGTTTAATTTGCAGATTAGCGTCTGCTATTATAACAAGCACATACAATAAACACACTAAATAAATAGGAGGTCCAACTCTTCAGTATATGAGAGAATTCCATTCCTACGGCAGCTATGTAGCCCTTAATTTGTATGTCAAAACGTTTTTCACTGTCGGTAACAAAAACTAAAGTTATACACAGGCTTGAAATGAAACAGGAAGCCAGACGTTTTGATTTGAAGGAGCCAATTTTGGGCGAACTCCAGGGCGCTGACTGGAATTTGCCTAAATGAGCTCAACAGGAAGCACGTACCCTAGACGGATGAGCACCGCAAAATTGCTATTTGCCTATACCAATGGCGTCCAAGTTTGATCATTTTAAGAATATAGAATCAAAAAGATGGTCAAGTTCAATTGTTATTTCCACAAGTATTAAGTGGATGATTGATAAAAATCTTAGTCAGCACAAAAATTTTCGTTTCAATATGTTGTATGTTCCCCCAATAGTCTGAACACGGCATTCTGATTAATGTCCCATTTGTGGACTAAGTAGAAAAAAACACCTCAGGGGGTGGCCATTTTGTCACTTGCTGTCGACTCAAAATGACAGTTGCTTGGCACAGACGACGACTAATCACCACTCACCTGTTTTCTGAATCTGAGCCGTTATTGGTCATTACCTGAGCCCTGAGCAACTGTCATGTCATTTTCAGTTGATAGCAAGTGACAAAATGGCCACCCATTGAGATGGATAAATGCGGGTGGATGCAATACAAATTGACTACGCCTTTAATGCTGCTGATATGTACAGTATGCTTGCGTTACGTTAGTGTGACACATTTGAGTTGTACTGCCCTAAGGGTAGCAGTTGTGATTGAAACACCAAGCTTCCTGTTGCACACACACACACACACAGACACACACAATTATTACATAATAGCAAGCACATAAGGCACACACTGACCCGTTTGAACAAGCCAGGAATTTTGCTTTTCCAATAGGTAGCCATGACGATGTCGTTTTTAAGAAAAGAAAAAAAGACTTTACTCGCTTTTATAGATAATTTATTTGCAAAGAAAAAATACTTTCCCTTTATATAAAATGAAGAACATATGACACATAACATAACAAGAACACATAACCTATGGCCATAATCACATAAGAAATGTGAATTCCCAGCAATGAAAAAGGAAAAGTGGCGCAGGAAGTTGCTAAATAGTGAGTGCATGGCGAAAGGACTGATCCTGAAAGTTGACATCATCATTGTGCCTGCTCATCCGTGTGTGAGGCGACCCGGTAAGATTCCAAGTCTTGCCCGATGTACTCCGACACTGTCAATCAAGAATGACAAAAAAGTAGTCATGAATTGATAGTTTATCTATTGGCTTATAGTCACTATGTCAGACAAAGGACTATCAGGGCCATACTAAAAGTAATATAATCCAATCTGACATTTAAGTCATAATCATTTATATATATATATATATATATATATATGAAAAAATATAATCAAATGAGAGTGTCTCTCATTTAAATTGAGAACAGCTCATTCACCTTCCTCAAATGTGATGGGATGCATGGTGGTGGAGCTGGTGAACTCCAGTGGACATTCCTGAATCTTGGCATCTCTCTCGTCCCCCTGACCCAGACCCAGAACCCTTCCCGGAGGGTCCCAGCTCTCATAGTGGGAGTAAGGCACTGAGCACATGTCCTGGTAGGCGCTCTGGTTTGTTGGAGGGGAGGGACGCATCTCCTGAGGATAAGCAGTGTAGTGGGGGTATGGTGGGGTGGGAACAGGAGGCAGAGGTGAGGAGGAGATAGGGCTGCCAGCTGGAAAAGGGCTAAGAGAAGAGGAGTGGGAGGGAGAGGGTGAGGAGGACAGGTAGGGTGAGTCTAGCCACGGGGACGGGGACGGTGGTTGTGGACCGCGGAGGTACAGAGGTGGAAGGAGCTCGGTGAAACCCAGCTCCAGGTTCTCAAAGCTGGGGTGATGCTCAGACACGGTGGGACCCATCCCTCCAGGATCCTCCGTTATAGTGTCAGCGCTGTACTCTTCCTGATAAGCCACGCTCGTGCACGGAGGGGAGTAGGGGGATTGGTAAGAGGACAGGTGAAAGCCCAGGCCTGTCTGCTCTTCTGCTATGGGGTCGCACCTCATGTTCATTCTGGACTGACCCCCCACCGAAGAACACGCCACCCCTGCATCCAGAGGTGGCGCCTGGGGCCGGGGCAGCAGCGGGTCCTCTTCCTTGAACATGACTGCAGGAAAAGCGACAAAGAATATTGAAGCACAAGACCTGCAGCAACATTTTACGATGTTAATACTAACTGGGGACATATTTAAAGCAATGAGTGCTGCTCCTTTTCCTCTTCCCATTGGAGACGTAAAGACTGACCGACACTGGACGAGTGCTGGACAGGTCGCAGTAGGGCGGCACCCTCACACACAGCAAACACTAATGGAAGAAACGACACATTTGCTGAATGAAAGGTGAAATCATCCATCCTACCAAGTTAAACATAGTAGTTGGTTGCAGGGGAAGCAGGCTAAGCACAGAAGCTCAGACTTCCTCTCCCAGACACTTCATCCAGCACTACCAAGGGAATTCCAAGGCTTTCCCAGGCTAGCTGAGAAACAGTCACTCTAGCAAGTCCTGGGTCTTTCCCGGGGCCTCCTCCTGGTGGGACGTGCCAACTAACACCTCACCAGGGAGGTTTTCAGGAGGCATCTCAAACAGATGCCCAAGCCACTGGATCTTCCTTCTCTCGATGTGGACGAGCAGTGGCTCTACACTGAGCCCCCTTTGAATAAGTGAACCTTTCACCCTAAAGGAAAGCCCAGACACCCTGCAGAGTAAACCTATTTACGCTTTCCTCCGTGATCTTGTCCACAGCTTGTGAACATCTGATGAGGTGAGTGAATTAAAGACAGAAAACTCCACAAGAACTACCTCATTGCTGTTGTCACGGTCCACATAGGCATCCTCTTCCCACTGAAGTTTACCATCTGATTATTTGAGAGACGGAGCAGCAACAAAAACTATCATCAAGTAATTGTCAATCATTTGGGATACTAAAAACAATGGAAATGTTGCTCTGCTCACCTGTACTTCTCTCCATGAAAACAACTCTAGAGATAGCCATGAAGTTGGTGCCGCTTAGTAAGAGCTCCTCCCCACCCTCTACTGAACAAGAAGTGAGGCTGACTGACTCGATAACAGGCAGTTCCTGTGCTGACCGCTGGGCTGCGACGGACAAAAGACAAAATCAAGCCTGTGTTTTACTGCCGGCAGCCACATAGGAGCGACCACTCACAGCATTCGATGGGCAGTGAGGCCACCTGCAGGGCCAGGACCCGACCAGGGGGGGCAGCAGGGGGTGCCAGAGGGAGGTGGGTGCGGAAAACCAAGCGGACACGCGTGTTCTTCCTCCCGACATCGGTTTCGCCCTTTCTCAGTTCAATGTCCGAGTTCCTCAACTTGAGAATCCCGGCGCAGTCGATACTGCAGTGTTTAAGAACGTGATTGTCAACACCATCATCTCTCAAACATAATCTCAGTCTACTTACAGGGCAGTCATGTGGTTCTCAGGGTTGAGGGGGATGTCTAGTACTTTTGTTCCTGCCTGGATGTTCTCATGACTGGTGGTACCGACCATTTTCCCTGTCACTCTGAAAAGCGGAAAAACCTTGAGAACAACTAAAGTCCATCGTTGTTACGTGGTTTGATATTTAGTTTTTGGTCATCTCCAAAGAATATTTATGAGATGAGAGCCTTCATAGTACCTGTGTATCTGATAGAAGGGGTGTGGCCTGATGGAGCGGTCATCTGCGGTTCCCACGAAGACCTGGAGAGAAAGCGGTTTTCTCTCCTTGTATCCAAACAGCTGCAAAGAGAGACGGGTAGAGTAATTAAACCAAAACTGAGCTGATGTGTCACATATTACGTGCCCAAAAATATTGAAATTGTAAAATTCTTTTCTGCAGTCTTTATCTGTGCATGGTGCCTAGCGGCGCAGCCAGGGATTTCGTGATTTAAAGGAAATAATAATTATGGTTAAAGTTCATTTTGGAACTCTGCTTTATAGAGGGAGACAAAGTCAAAGTTTCCAACACTGCTTCAATGCTACAACTGGCCCTGTCATCATCGACCCTTAGAGTCATCACCACTTTGCCCTCCTTTCGGCGCCCCTACAGGTGTCACCTTGACAACCGGATGTCCGGTCGGAGTGGCCTTGACGGCTCCTCTGCTCCCTTCAGTCTCATAGTGGGCTCGGTGGTGTGGCCGGGGTTGCACCTCGATACGTAGCTCGTACTGGTCAAACTGAGAGGGCAGTGGCCAGTCAAGCGGTGGCAGGGCATTGGACCTGCACACGTTTATATGACAAGGTTTCATTGGCGACATGTAAAGTAGCTCATTAGCCCTCAGATTTTGACACCCCTTAGACGTCATGTTAAACAGTGGTTTAAGTGAAATGGGAGAGATAAAGGGTTTCCCCTGATGACTCCTTGCCTGAAGAGAGGACTGTGGGCGTTGGCTCGGGTCCGGCCCCAGGCCAGAGCAGGGGGAACCGAGAGATAGTCCATACTCATCGAGGGGGGCTCTCTCCTGGTCTGCAGGGTCTCTGCTTGCTGTTTCCCAGGGGCCTGCTCCTGATCCCTTGGAGACAACTGCGGAGAATGAGAAGTTGAATTTAGATGTATCCCAGGTGGAATCAAAAATCTTGGAATTTTGGTTCTAAAAACAGATGGTTTGGTTTATGTTTCAGGCGAGTGAGGTACCTTGAGTGGTAATAATTAGGCATTAGACTCAGGGTTTTGGCTTTGGATTGGCTTTATGACAAGGTTTAGTGTTTTGGGCTAGTGTTAAAGTCAAGTTTTATGGTTGTGGTAAGCAAATGGTTGGCCCAAGGTTTTGGGTTGTGGTAGGGCAGGGTTTGTGGTTAGGGGGTGTGTGTGCGTGCGTGGGTGTGTGTGAGTGTCAGGTCTTAGGGTGAGGGTTGAGTTTTGGGTTCACGTTGGGGTTCCTCAGGGTTTTGGGTATTTTTAGGGTTGAGCATTGGTAACGGTTAGGCAATCTACAACTATTTAATTATGTGGCCACCATTACCTGATCCATAGATGTCTTCCTCGTTTTCTGTGGAACGCTGAGCTCACAGCTGCCTGGCGAAGTTTGTGACGGAAGACCAGAGTCTCCCCCCTCCGTGACACCTCCTTGCAACTCCTCTGAGTAACTACCCCTGCGAGACGAGCAAGGGGATGCTAGAGGCGAGTTCCTCCGCTTCTTTCCGCCCGGCGAAGTTGGCCGGGAAGACGGTGAGAGCCCAAAATGGAGCGTGGCCTCACTGATCTCGTCTTCTTCCACCAACAGGGAATCACAGCTGGAGGCCGGGCTCAGCCAGCCACGGGACGAGGGGCTGGAGGCAGGGCTGGGGCTGAGTGAGCTGGGGCACCTGTCTCGGTAGGTGAAAGGGTCCATCAGGGGGAGATAGAGGCGCTCCCGGTCCCACCTACTGCCGCTCTCTACATCCCAGGAGAGTGCGGGTGCTGGCTCATCCTCGGGCGAAATGGTGGTGATCTGGATGCTGGGACACTCCACCACGCGGGACTCTGAAACCTAGCAGGTACTTTCTTTAACTCCTCTCTTTTTATAAATGAACTTTTGCTAAGTTTTCTTACCTGAACGGAGCGGGCCGGCAAGCTCTCATAGGTCCCGCTGAATTCTCTGGCTGGCGCTCTCCGTGGAGGTGGGGAATGCATCCCGGCCCGCTGTTTGACCGAGGGTGGCGGGCTGGGGATGCTAACTGGGGAGCGCTCCGCATGAGAGGTGGCACAGTGGCCGTCTGTAACTGATTATTGGATAGGGTCATCAGAAAACAGAGCAAGAAAACATATATATACATATATATATATATATATATATATATTTTTATTTTTTATTTTTTCAACCAAACCATGAAACTGCCTCAGCAACATCCCGCATGAGAAACCCTCATTATATGTCCATTGAATGTTGTAAACATCATTATGTGGCCATTGTATCCATTTCCATCATCGTTAGCCATGCGTCAATTTCACTTGGTTTGCTGGAAGTTAATTGTTGCCAGACGAGCGACTCACGCACTGTTAGCATCTTTAGCAATGCCTTTTCAAGTGAAATGTGCATTTTGTACATTTTCAAGCCATCCATTACAAAATGTTCACATATATGAACGTTCACATATAGCCAAACAATATGATTTAATGCATCATTTTCTTTTACACATTGTTATTGTGCTGCAGTGACAACGGGTGGAAGTTACCATGCTAACAAACTAACAATCTGTTTAAAGTAAACACATTTGTGTTTATTAAATTGTGTTATTCCATTATGTTTTCAAATTATCTGTAGTATTCAACACAATGTGAAATAATAGCACATAAGACATTCCTATGATGCTCCGGCAATGTTGGAATTGGCATGCTAACCAAATAGAAGCAGTCATTTTTAGTCCATAGTGATCACCAATTATTGCTGCAATTAGCACGCCAGCAGTTAGCTAATGTCTATAATCATATCTAATATCTAATATCTGTCTTCTCCGGGTACTCCGGTCTTCTCCCACATTCCAAAAACATGCATGGCAGGTTAATTGGGCTCTCCGAATTATCCCTAGGTGTGCTTGTGTGTGTGGATGGTTGTTCGTCTCTGTGTGCCCTGCGATTGGCTCGCAATCAGTTCAGGGTGTCCCCCGCTTACTGCCCATAGCCAGCTTGGAAAGGCTCCAGCACCCCCCGCGACCCTTGTGAGGAGCAAGTGGTTCAGAAAATGGATGGATGGATAACTAATATCTATCGAGCTATCTAATATCTGAACAAAAATAGATCAAAACAAAATTGTCAGATTTTGTAGTTATTTTTCATCTTGCTGCACTACCAATTTGCTTACATTAGTGCCGTCTACTGTATCTAAGATTTCTGAAGGAAACCTAGAAAGTTTATACACTCTTGTCTATTTAGATATTTAATATAATTTTTGTGAAGTATGCCTAATAATGTTGAGGCAAACGTAGAACACCCGGTTTGCATATTTTAATATGTGTGTTTTGATAAAAACAGACTTTGGCATTGATCATCAATTTTTGTTGGTTATTCATGCACACTAGTCTACTATTTCTTGACCAACAGCTCATCCTTATGCTAAAATAACTTGTTTGTAGTTGTTTTTTGGGGTTGTTAAATCCAACTGTACAAAAAAAAAAGAATAAATGGCAAAAAAATAAATTGTTGCTCAATCCCCGCAATTAAGTATACAATATATTTAATGGAAATACTTTTATAGTGCAAAAAAGCCCCAAAATCTGGCTGCCCATGTCAAACTTCATTTTATCAGATAAGTATAAATGTCCCATAAATAATCAGGCCCTTCTCATAATTCTGCATAGTCATATGGAAAGCATTTATTCAATAGCCGCTACTCACGCACGCACACACATACACCACTTTTTCTGGGCCCTGACAACAAAGACTCACAGCACTCACAAAATGTTGAAAGGTACATTTGGCCCGCACGACTACCACTAATTATCTTCTGCTAATGGTGATTATTCACACTATGACTTCCTGTCGTTTTATTTTCATTTTTGGGGGGTGGGGGAGGGGGGCAACATTGACGCACAGCATCAACTCAATTAAAGTGGGGAAAAAGAAAAATGTTTCCTGGCAATAACAATATTTCCAAGTCATTAACGCTGCTGCAGTACTGGAACGTTTCAGGTAAAAAAAAAAATTTTAAAAAAAAAAAGGAAAAAAAACAGAAATGCTTGAACTACATGCTTAAATGATTCTATGACCATGCTCCTAACTCAAAACAATGATATCTCAATTGTATTCATCCAGACATCCATCCATTTTCTTCCACCTATCTGGTGTCAGGTCATAGGGGCAGCAGCTTTTATAGAGAAGCTCAGACATAGTCTCTCCAGCGTTTCCTGGTTTGTTCCGGAGGGATGTACAGGAAACATCTCAAAATGAAGGTGTCCAGGAGGCATCCTAACCAGATGCCCAAGCCACCTCATTTTGCTCCTCACAATGGGGAGGAGCAGCAGCTATATTTTTAAGCCCCTCCTGGTCCACCGAGCCATTCACCTCAAAGGGTGAGCCAGGACACAATGCGAAGAAAACTTATTTCGGCTGCTTTCATCAGGTGTCTTGTTCTTTCAGTCAGGATCCATAACTCATGACCTTTGGTAAAGGGTAGGAACATATAGATCGATGGGTAAATGGAGAGCTTTACCTTTCCTCTCAGCTCATTCTTTGCCTCAACAGACCAATACAGCATCCTCATCACGACAGCTGCTGGACTGATCGGCCTGTCAATCTCTCGCTCAATTCTTCTCTCAATTGCGAACAACACAATTGCGAATGCCTTCACAGGAGCAGGATCTCATCCCCGAGAAGAAAGAGAAGTCACTCCCCCCTTTTCCAACTAGGGACCATGGTCTCAGATTTTTAGAGATTCATTCTCTTCCCAACCGCTTAACGCTCCAGTGAGAGTTTAAGATCACTGCTTGATGAAACCATCAGAACCACATCTCCAAAAAGCATAGCTGCAATACAGACGTCACCAAACTGGAACCCCCTCACCGCCTCAGCTGTGCTTAGAAACTCTGTCTGTATGGACAGCATCGGTGACAAAGGGCAGCCTTGATGGAGTCCAACCCTCAATGGAAACAAATCCGACACTACTGTGGTCCAAAGAAGATCTGACGAGAAACATGGTTGAATGCCTTCTCAAAGTCCACAAACCACTTGTAGGCTGGTTGGCTGAGCTCCCATGCACCCTCGAGGACCCTGCTGAGGGTGTAGAGCTGAGCCACTGTTCCACGGACCATGACAAAAACTACAGTGCTTGTCCTGAATCAGAGATTCGACTTACCGACTGACCCTCCTCTCCAACATCCTTGAATACAAGTAGACCTTAGCTGGGAGGCTGAGGAACGTGGCCGCCCTATAGTTGGAAAACCCCCTCTGGTCCCTCTTAGAAAAGGGGGAACATTACCCTGGTCTTCCAACCCAGATGTACTGTCCCTGATTTCAGTGTTGCAGAGGAGTATCAACCAAGATGCAACATCCAGAGCCTTTAAGAGCTCCGGGTGGATCTCATCCATCTGCGAGGCTTTACCAACAAGGAGCTTTTTTACCACCTCAGAGATAGGAAAGCCCATTTTAGACACCCCAGACTCTGCTTCCTCACTGAAAGGTGTGTTGGTGGAATTGAGGTAGTCTTCGAAGTACTGTATTCTCCCCATCGATTTACAACGTCCCGAGTCAAGATAAGAAGCGCCCCGTCTCCACTATACACAGTGTTGACAATGCACTGCTTCCCCTCCTGAGACGCCAGACCAGAATTTCTTGGAAACGAACCAGAAGTCTTTCTCCATGGCCTCGCTGAGCTCCTCCCATGCCCAGATTTTTGCCTCAACGACCACCAATCCTCCAACTGTCAGGACCTACCAACCCAAAGGCAGAAGGAGGCTACCCTCTAGTCCACCGGAGTAAACCACATCATAAAGGCACCAAACAGGCAGACAGTATGCCCACACCTACTCGACACCTCTCACCATGGGCATTTTCAGAGTGGAAGAGAATCCAACCCCTCTCAAGAGTACTGGTACTAGAGTCCAAACCATGTAGAGGCGAGCAAGACTATGATATCTAGTCCAAGCTTCCTGACCTTGCACACCAGCCCCATCCATTAACAACATAATTCATCCATCCATCCATTGTCTTAACCGCTTGCTCCTCACAAGGGTCACTGGGGTTGCTGGAGCCTATCCCAGCTGGCTTCGGGCAAGCGCAACACGGATGCTAGTTAGAGGTGGCATGGCTCAGTGGTCGAGTGGCCATCAGTGAAGTTGTGGGTTTGATCCTCACCCCTGGTGACCATGTCGAAGTGTCCTTGAGCAAGACACTGAACTCTGATTTGCTCCCAGTCGACATGGCAGTAGCTGACCACTGGTGTGTGAATGGGTGAATATGAGGCTTTGTAAAGCTTTTTGGCACCATATGGTGTACATAAAAGCACTATATAATATGCAGCCCATTTACCATTTTAGTTTCATTGGCCCATCTATGGCATTTTGCTGTGTGTGTTAGCATTAAGCTAGTATCCTTTTCTAAGACAACGTTAATTTAATGTGCTAAGGTTTGTTTTATGTTTAGCTTTAAACTTTGAAGCTAAATTTTAAACTACGGTACATTTCAAGTGGGAGAGTGCCCTCATTTTTTTTTAGAATTTCCTGACTGCCAAAGTACTTATTGTGAAGTTGGCTGCCAACATCTAGTGCCCGTAACTCGAAATTTTTGCTCGAAACTCAAAAGCAACAATTGCCAGCGTGGATCGTATCTTAAGAAACTCACAAGTCGGTCACTCAAAGTTGAGGTAACACTGTACAGTGGTGTCTTGCGAAACGAGTGACCCTGCTTACCAGTTCTTTGAGTAATGGCATAGTACAGCCAATTTTTTTTTGTTTTTTTTTTGTTGTTTTTTTTACATCCTTCTAAGCAAAAATTTGAGATACGAGCACTGCATGATGGCAGTGAACCTTGCATCTCAAGGCACCACTGTATTTGTATGGGTGTGGGGAGGGGGGCGAGCGTGCGGAGGTTCCTTCCCACATGGCAGCTGTTAACTCGCACGCACGCCTGATTAGAACCACATTGAGTCTGCATGCACACACGTAAAGTCCACCACACACACTTGTATACAAACACGCATGCACGAATGTTCCCATGCATGTCAGACCTCCCGGCGAGATCTCCTTTCACATACGCGAAGCGCTTGTGACTGACCCACACTGCTGCTGCTGTCAGTGGGCTCCACGGAGCCGGATCCGGAGCCGGAACCCTCCTCCTCCGGCCGCGGCGCGTCCTCCTCGAACACCAGCTTGAACTCGAACTCGCCCTCCTCCCAGCCGGAGCCCGGCGCTGCCCCCATCGGCGAGGAGATTTCCCAAAAGAAAAAGTATTTCTTTTCTTCCGAGGAAGAGGAAGGGGGCTTTCTGTCCTTTAAGTGCGCGTCATGACGCAAACCACCTCCGCTCTTGGAAGAACTTTTCCAAAGGTCTTCTTCAAACTTGATGTCTTGCTTATACTAAAGTTTTTTTTTCCTGTTTGTCCCAGTCAGTCTTTTCTTTCATCCTCGCGCTACTCGGAAAAGGAGGAGGAGGAGGAAGAGGAGGAGGGAGGAAAAAGAAGTTGATGAAATATTTTTGTCGTCCTTTACCCTTAATTGCCTCTGGGTGGGTTCTGCGCCTCCGTCGCTCGGTCCCCATAGGGTCACCCTGCATGTCGATCATCAGAACCCCCCGCCCTCTTCCCCCGACTTCACTCACATCCTCCTCCTCTCATCAAGTTTGCCGTGTGACCGCCAGGGCCCTGAACGCATCACTCCCCCCCTTTTTTGGCTGTCGTTCTTCCTTCACCGCCCCTTACCCGTCCCCCTCCTTCCTTCTTTTTCTTCTCCCCCGTTCCCACTTTATGAGCCCCCCTACCTCCCTCCCTCTCCTCTCCGTCAGAGATCTGTTTCTCATTATCCGCTGCAGTCTGTCTGAGTCAGGAGACGAAAAACTTAAATAAACACCCCTCTCTCCGGCTTAGACCAGCTCCCCGGGCCCAGCCCCCCTCGCCGCTCGGGAATCATCGGGAATCACGTCGCGCTACTTGAGGGGTCTCGTTCGCCGACACGCCCAAAATGCGTTGCGAATGTTTAGCCTAAGAATGCTTGTAAAATGTGTTGTCACATTCAACAATCAGTGACATAGATGGAAATGTTTCACAATTTTGTTATTGGTGAATTTGGTGGCAATCAGATAAAATCGCAAGAAGGAGTTCATAGAGAAGAAGGACTGGAAATTTCCTAAATGACACTGAAATGCTTGCTTCAAACCAAAATGTTTGACTTCCCATGTGTTTTTGTGGATCTACTCATAACATGCGCTGAAGATCATTTTCATGTTTACAAGGGAAAGTAACTTTGAGTGTGTTTTTTGGTGACACATCAAGGATTTTGTCTTCGAAGGACCCCTGCAATTGGCCAAAATGACCCCAAAAGATCCAAATTGACCTCCTGTGTCTTTTTCGGCTTGGCTTCTTGAGATGTTTTTTTTTTTTTTTTTTTTTGCTTTACTCATGACAGTGATTCCTACAAAATGTTATGCAGCTAAGTCAAACTGGCTTTCAAAGAATTACATCAGAGGCTACCAATCATAAATTTAAATCAAAATTACCCTAAAATGGCTGCTTCAAACCAATATGGTGGACTTGTGGTGTCTTTTTCAGCATGGCATATGAAATATTCATCGTAGACATTGCTATTCGGGCGGCACGGGTGGTTAGCACATCTGCCTCCCAGTACTGAGGACTCGGGTTCGAGTCCAGGCTCCGGCCTTCCTGGGTGGAGTTTTCATCTTCTCCCCGTGTAATTGGGCACTCCAAATTGTCCCTTGGTGTGCTTGTGCATGTGGATGGTTGTTCGTCTCTGTGTGCCCTGCGATTGGCTGGCAACCAGTTCAGGGTGTACCCCGCCTACTGCCCAAAGCCAGCTGAGATAGGCTCCAGCACCCCCCGCGACCCTTGTGAGGATTAAGCGGTCAAGGAAATGGATGGATAGATGGATATATATATAAAATATATAAATATACATTGATCAAAGTTTGTGAAACCCTGCAGGAATGGTCACATTTTTTGTAAAAAGAAAATATTAAAATAGCTTTATTAACTCATTCACTGCCAGCCCAGTAAAAATGGATCTTTGACGTAGGGCTGCTTGATTATGGGAAAAATAATAATTAGGATTATTTTGGCAATAGTTGAAATCACGATTATTCAAACGGTTATTTATGTTTTTGCACAAAACAAGAAAATGTTTAAGCGTTTAAAAATATTAGGACCAAAAAAAAATAAATAGAAACACTATAATTAAGTTTTGGACAAAAGAGAATTTATAATAATATATATTTATTTATGTTGGCAAAAATGTGAAAGTTGGAGTGCAACATATGCACTGTGCATTGTTTTTATATTTGGTACGAAACAAGAAAATTTTTAAACATAAAAAACTAATAAAAAAAATATTAAGACAAATAAAATTATTTGAAACACTATATTTATGCAAGTTCCTTTTGGATGAAACAAAATTGATCAAATTTGTTATTTTAAAATTAAAAAAAAGGTGCAAATGTAGAATTTTAAACAACTCAATAATCTTTTTACTTTGCGATTACGCTGATTTTGTAATTGTGGAGTGTAATAATTTAAATTATAATTGAATTTCAATTAATTGCACAGCCCGACTTTGACGTGTATAGCCGTCAATGGCACTGAATGAGTTAAATGTTTAATCATACCCCAATCTACAATGCTGACATCGTTATTGAACAAAAGCTGTTGATTTAAGAAAAACGCAGATTTCATGGCCGCAAAAGTATGTGAAACTCTCACTTAATAGGACATTGGACCTCCTTTTGCAATGATAACTTCATCCAAACACTTTTTTTAGTGACTTTTCAGTCTTTCACATCTACTTTGGGGGATTTTTGCCACTGTTCCTTGCAAAATGCAGCCAATCGAGAGGTTGGATGGCCGTCTAGCATAAACTGCCCTCTTCAGGTGCCGCCACAGCATTTCGAAAGAATTTAAGTCAGAATTTTGACTGGCCACATCCAGAACATGAATCTTGTTGTTCTACAGCCATTCATTGGTTGTATTGCTGGAATGCTTTGGATTCTACAAAAAAAAAAAGTGAGAAAATGGGTCACTTTTTGTTGGAAGTCCGACTGGGTTATCACAAGAATGATTACTTTTTGTAAGCAATCGTACAGTAATATTCTTGTGAGAATGTTTCCTTCTCGATTTAAAAACAATGTTTGGATTTGAGTGGGAACCTCAACCAAATGTTTAATAACATATATTGCATTTCCCTGAACTTATGAAGGGCATCACGTTTTGTATAGGAAATCCCACAAAATCATCACGATAAAATGAATCACCTTTTTGCAAAAAAACAAAACAAAACAAAAAGAAAAAAAGAAAAAAAAGGAATGAGCATCACATGTAAGAAATCCCATTAAAACCTACTAAAATTGATATCAACTCTTTTCAGAATTAAATTTAGCATATGACATAATTCTCAAGAGAATGAGTCCTTTTGTACTTAAAAATTTGGACGGAAGTCCTATGAAATTCTTAAACCAACGTATGGTATACTTTTTAAGCAAAAAGAAAAGAGCATCACATTTTGTCGGAAATTCCATCATTTTTATTTATTCATTTATCGATCCATCCATTCATTTTCTTGACTGCTTATTCCTCACCAGTGTCACAGGGGGTGCTGGAGCCTATATCGGCTTGCTCTGGGCAGTAGGCGGGGTAGACCCTGGGCTGGTTGCCAATCAATCGCAGTTATTTCCATCCATCCATCCATTTTCTTGACCGCTCACAAGGGTCACGGGGGGTGCTGGCGCCTATCTCAGCTGGCTCTGGGCAGTAGGCAGGGGACACCCTGGACTCGTTGCCAGCCAATCGCAGTTATTTATTTTTTTATTTTTTAAATAACGGTGCAAAAGTGTATCTTTTTCAAGAAATACTACTAAATTATCTAAATAACATGCGGAAACTTCTGTCTGCAACAACAGAGTTTATCTTGCAAAGATAATCAGCTGACTCGAGATGAGGAGGCAGCGAACTCATCCAACGTGGAAAAGTTTGCTTTTCGCGGGTGTGAAAATGACATTTAGCCATGAAAGAAAGCAAGAATAATAAAGTGGCTAAAATTATCTTTTGTCAGATGATGACCGATAAAATGTTGTCCTCAACCTCATGGACAAAACAGACAGCTTTTCATATGTGGTGTGAGGTTTGATAATTCATGCAAAAGTGTGGCTGTGCTGATTGTCCTCAAGGGTGATTCCTAATTTGGCAATGCTGTGTGGAAAGGGTCGCCCCCATGTGGCGGACTACGGGAGTAAATGACATGATTTATTGAAACTAATGTTTTAAGCCACGCACCCCCTGCAATATAGAGAGGAAATATTACTAAATTGTCATGACTCTTTCTATCATATTATATTGGCCATTTTTTTCTCCATTGATCCTCTAATCACACGAGATTTTATTCTCATTCATACCATAGATAGACACAAGGTGGCACACAAAATTTGGGTAAGTCGTAAAATTACAATAGTAATTGCTTTAGGGTAGTTTATTTGTAGTTTTTTTTTTTCGTATGAAATCTTTTTCAATAAAAATTATCTTTTTATTTTGTAGAATGTGTTTTCCAGGAAATGGTCACTTTTTTAGGAAGTTCTATTTCTGTCAGTTTTTGAGACATTTATTATTTTTGAAAAAGAAAAAAAGCTCAGATATTATTATTTTTAGAAAAAATATTCAATGAAAACATGTTTTTGTTTTGTTTTTATTTTTATAAAGTCATTTTTAGGAAAATACTTTTTCAAAACATTTTTTTTTTTTTTTTAGGAAAGAAAGTATTAATTTTTAGGGGAAAGAAGCTATTTAAAATAAGTATATTTTTTTCTGGGGGAAAAAATTTACTGAAAAAAAAATTGAGGGAAAAAAAAAAAAAATATATTAACTTTTTAAAAAAAAGTCAGTTCTATTAAAAACATTCTTTTAGAAAAAATTTTTTCCAAGAAAAACAATTTGAAAAAAAATGTTAGCTTTTTTTTGTTGTTTTTAGAATAATGTCACCATTTTAGGGAAGACCTCACTATTTTTTTTTAAATAGTCATATTTTAAAAGAAATGTTGTATTTTTAAAAGCTCCAAAAAAAAAAACGTCTTTTTAAGGAGGTCAAGTCAGACCTCTCTTAGATTCATTTTTTCCTGTGTGTGAACGCTGGTCTCTCAACAATCACGCAATATTTTCCGAAAAAGGTTGACCTGCTTTGCTCCATTTAAACGTACATATTAGTCACAATTTACCTTCATCTTGGTGTTGAGGTTAAGTGCAATTGAGCATGGGCTTGTTCCTCACTATTTATAACTTATTGTTTACAGAAGCCATCAACACATGGCCCCGCCCCCTCCTCTCATTGACAGCTGTACCGTGGTGTGATGGACTCACTGTGACGGAACGTTTACTTTTGCGCAGCAAAACTTCTGTCGGTCGGAGAACATGACGAGTGGAACAAACCAACCATTCGCCTGCTTGGCAAGACAACACCTTACAAAAACCACTAAGTTTGTATTTCATACTGGCACATGTTCTCTGGGAAAAAAAATAAAAAATCAAGCTGTATTCTTGAAACTCATCATAGTGCGTTACATTTTGTTGGGAATCCCACCAAATTCTTTTGAAAGCAGCCCTTTACTACTAAATAAATAGTTATTTTATAGCAATTCCTACTCAATTCTCATGAGAACAGCTTGTTTTTCTAGTCAAAACAGTCAGTTAGATTTTGTAGGAAATCCTACTGAATTCCCATGAGGGCAGACCCTTTTCAACTCAAAAAAGGGCATCACATTCTGAAGTAAGTCATCCTAAATCCTCGTGAGACCAGGCCCTTTTCTACTCACAACAGTCAGTTTGCATTTCTCATGAGAACAGACCCATTTCTAGAAAAACACTGGATTATATTTTAAATTCGTATTTATTATTACTATTGCAAAGACGTGACACATAAGTAACAGCGAGTCTTTACGTTAATGTGACAGGTGTGCAAACGACGCCAGAGAGTCATCAAGCAAAGATATGTGATCGTGATAGTGGTCAGTAAAAAAAAAACTACACAAAAAAAACTACAAAAATCAACATAGCAATACTGTCATAAAAGTATGTGCAAAGTTGGCAAACGTTTAAGGTGCCGCTATGGAATTTTGAGTCAATTGTTTAGGGGATTGATGGCAAAAGGGAAAAAGCTACTGGAAAGTCTGCTGGTTTTCGTCTGCATAGTTCGATAGCGCCTACTTGAGGGAATGACTAGAAAGAGGTGGTGACCAGGATGTGGAGGGTCAGTTTTTTTTTTTTTCTCTGCCCTTGTCTTGGTTCTTGTAGCGTGCAAGTCCAAGGACTGATTTATGTGATAGAAAACCATTTCAAGCAGCAAATATTTTTTGTAACCAAGTATCACACATGCCAGGAAATCACTCAAAATGGCGTTGCTACGTTCTATAGGAAATCCAACCAAATTCCAATAAAAACAAAATAATAAGGCCAGAAAGTGTGTTTAATATGTTTTTTTATTGAAATGCAAAAAAAAGGTTACATTTTCTTACAACACTGATGCGGTGCGCGCGCTGAAAAACACAAAATGGCAGAATACAGAAGTATTAATTAAAAATAAGTACAACAGCCTTCCAAAACCAACAGAGGATGTGACAAAATAGCATTTAAGATATGCCGGGTACATATACAGTGTAATATATGTCTGCTTTTGTTAAATCCACACAAATTCCACATATATATATCGTAACGTGCAAGCATGTGCACCCTGTACAATGGAAATCAATAAACATCAAGTCGCTTGTTCATTTTAGTGATGCACTGCTTCAAGTAAAACAAAAAAAAAAAAGAGAGCTGGTTATTGATGTTTATAAAGCTGAAAAGTAATAACAATACACTGCCATGTTTACATGCACATCCTCTCCAACTTATGTCATATGTGGAGCAACGGAATGACGTTTTTGTTTGTGTTTAAACTTCATTAGCATTAGAATGCTCTGGTTCTCTTTTGAGTCCTTCAACACATGGACTCAAAAGCGCACATGTAAACATAGCAAAAATATCACAACAACCCCGCCCACCCCTACAGATCTACCCCTCCCACATATAAAGGCCCCGCAAGGTCAATTTTGTCAGACCCGAGGATTCATCAGTGACAATATAGTGAATAAAGGGAACATTTTAGTATCGTCTATGATTACAATAATACTGTGGCAGTCTTACAGTAAATACGTCCACATGGTACATATTTGATAAAGTTATCACGGCACATATATGGGCACACAATATTAACTTTTTCCCCATTTCCTGTTCATGACGGTGTCCCGTCATTGCCATGGTAACTTTCTGTGGTGGCAAAAAAAAAAAAAAAAGGGCCTCCCAGAAAGCATTTAGCATTTACTTAAAAGGCATATTTTGAAAGGAACATTTTGTTCAAACTCCGAATTGTGCCGATTTTAAATTTTTACAGGTTTCAATCTATGAAAACTTATTTTTGCCCCATTTTCTGTTTATGGTTGTCATTGCCTTTTCCTTCTTTTTCATCTGTCTGCAGAAAAAAAAAAAATGAAGAAAATGCAAGGCGCACTTGTGAGGTCAGATTTTGGGATACTCACTGAGCCGAAGTCTCACATAGTTTTTTGTCAATGTGTTTTATCTCCCAAAGATTTTAGAATTGTTTCCTCTTTTATAGTTGTAATCATATTTTTTTTTCTCTTTGCCATCAATGGTAAATGACTATTTAAAAAAGAAAAAAAAGGCACTTATGTAGCCCATCTATTGGATGCTCACTGGGCAAAAGTATCACTAGATTTGTTGAGCAGGCATATTTTCTCCTGGAATTTAATTATTATTAAGTTGTAGTAATTTTTAAAAAACACACACACACACAAATCCAAATTGTACAAATTTGTTGGCGGAAAATTACTAAAACTACTGCAACCACAGATCTGTATATATGACTGGATAGCCGAAAGCCCATACCTGCCCGTGCAAGTCGTTGAAGCCACAGGGTGGCCATCTTACTCCTCCCATCTCGCGAGCAGACTAATGTATAAAGTAAACTATACGTACAGATTTAGACATGTACAGCTCATAGGCTCTTAGTATAAGGGTCGGAATGTAATAAAACTGCCACATCATCTAAAAAAAAGCCAGGTTGATTTCAATTTGTGCCGTTCTAGCACCATCTGGTGGCTACTTTTTTAGTTCAGTTTAATTTTCATACGGCATGTTTTGGCCCTTCTATGTTTAAAATCCACGCTAATGGTCAGATGAAGGGGAACATAAATAAATTGCTTGTGAACTGAGTCAATATGTGGAGTAACTCGATGTGTGCTTGCATTAGCAAGTAAGTGCCTCAATATTAAGTGTTATTAGAGATTGTAGGTTGTTTATCGATTTTCGATTCTCGATTCAAAAGATTTTTGATTCCAAATTATTTGATTGACAAATGATTTCTGCTTCAATTTACAGATATGCTCAACATTGTCATGATCTACTCCAGTCTGCTTTGCAAGACAAAATGACAGATACATTAAAGTGTCTTTTTTTTTTGTTTAAACATGTATTAATTTTGTATTGTAAGTACCTTTTTCCACAAAAGCAACATGTGGGCTACAACTGCCTTTTCCCCTTCTTCTTCATTTCTAATTTAAATAAAATCGATTTTTGGATATTAATATCGATTCGATTCGATTAATATTTTTTAATCGAGATTCTCATCTTTTATGAATCGATTTTTTGGCGCACCCCTACTGTAAATGTATAGGATCGTATGCCAAGCAACGTTTTAGGAGGAGCAATATGGTGGCCTTGCGACTTCAAAAGTCTTGCCCTAACGCCTATCCAGTAATATATACAGATCAGTGACTGCAACTTACTGAATCACTTCGTTTGGAAACTCTTCTTCATTTGTGTGTGTATAGCAGTACTGCCGCCTGGTGGCCAAGGCACATGCACCAGAAGGAGTGCTGGAACGAATCATTGTCATTTCCATTCATTTTGATGGGGAAAGATCATTTGAAATTGAACTTGTCAGTCAAGTCGCCTATTTTTCAAGATAAGTTTCCTTCAAATTTTCGACTGTCCTATCTCGTGGGGGCGTACGAGCGCGTTTGAAGCCCCGACGCAGCCTCAAGCGCTGACAAACACCAAGCGGGCGGAGTAGATGAGGTCGGCCAGGTAGAGGACGAAGTTGACGGCGGTGAGCACGGCCACCGCCATCAGCTTGTCCCACGTGCACAGCCCCTGCGTGGAGCCGCAGCTGGACGGCCGCTGCTTGTTGCCGCCGTGCTTGGGGTCGAAGTTGAAGATGGGCCAGACGATGGTGGCCGACAGGTAGAGCACCACGGCCAGCAGGGCGTAGCCCGACAGGAAGCGGGCGAAGGGGAACGGCAGGCAGCCGGTGCACTCGCCCACGCACAGCAGGATGATGGCGGCGGACAGGATGAAGCAGATGCAGTAGACGGACATGCAGTACTTGAGCGCGTCATGGCGGTCGTACAGCACCGGGTCGCTGATGAACACGAAGATGATGCAGGCCACGAAGGTCTCGCACACTTTGAGCAGGCCCGGCGCGGTGGCCATGTAGCCCGCCACCTCGCCCGGCCGGGCCTTGCTGATGCTCACCTCTGTCATGTAGGCGATGGTGGCCAGGCAGGAGAAGACGGTGGACACGATGCGGTAGTCGCGCACCTGGCTGGGCCCCATGGAGCCCTTCAGGTAGTACAGCGGGAAGATGATGGACGCCGACAGGCACAGCAGGGCGGCGTAGCAGGCGAACGTGATGGGGAAGTTCTTCCAGGAGATGGGCGCTCGGGTCTGCAGGCCGAACAGCTCCACCAGGAGCACCAGCAGGGTGCCGGCGAAGCTGAAGGCCCAGCAGAAGATGCACCAGTCGCCCGTGCCGTGGTACAGGCGCCCGCCGTGGACCGCCACCGAGAAGGCCACGCAGGAGAAGATCAGCGCCGCCAGACGCGTCCACAAGAGGGGGGTAGAGTGCAGGACGATCGCCATGTTGATGCTCGGTTGCCTCGAAGACCAGCAGATGCTCGGTTAGACAAATCTGAAGAAAGAACACAGGAAGGATTCATGAGGGTTGAAGCATATCATAATCCCACACTTTTCGGGGGTTAAATAAATGCTCAGTGATCCAATAAAACATCAACAATTTCATCATCATCATCACTCCATACTGTGTACAATGTTTCCTTTCATAGAATATTAAGAGAACAGTTTGTGCATCATGCTAATTTAATTGGCATCGTGCCGCTCCTTCTGGTGTCCGCACCTTGGCCAGCAGAGGGCGGTAAAATTTCTTATAGCCAGACTAAACATAGAAGACTGTTTTGACTAACCTGCAATAATTGTTTTTGTCAGAGGAGAGCAACATATAAAGCAGCATTGATGCTAGTCTCAGTAGCCCGTCTATGGTGTTTTCCATTGTGTGTTAGCATTAAGCTAATTAATGTATACAGACTACGGGGGGTCGGGTGGGGGAGCATTCACATATAATTTGAAAAATTACATGCTAAGAAAAATGCATGATTATTTAAAAAAAAATAAAAAATAACTGACATTTTCTTTTAATCATAATGCAAATGAAATAATTTTTGTGTTACACAAAAACAAATCACATTTTATTTTTTTATTATAAAAATGTATGTTGTATTTTTTTTCAGATAAAAATTAATAAGTAACTTTTCCTTGAATGCACTCTTTTAAATAAAAAATAATAACTTGATGTATGAATGAATATTTTTTTGGAGGATAGCATGACTGTAAACTTCACATCATGATGATGATGCTGAGAAAGAGGTGTATGAATCATAACAAGCAAATACTATTTTTACTATATGCTGAGCTCTAGAGGGTTGTTATAAACAAACATAAAAGGACTATATAAAAAAAAAATTAAATATGCGGCCTGTGGGGTGCACACTAAACTACATTGGGTGTGGCGGCTATAAATCAAACACGTCCCAGTGGGGACCACAGCTTTAAAAAAAAAACAGTGGTGTGAAGTGCCAAAATACAAATACTTTATTACTGAACTGAAGTAGATTTTTTTTTCAAGTATCTCGCCTCACATTTGAAAACAAGAATCCATACTTTGTTTTGCCAGCCAGGACCATTCCCCCTTATGACTGATGATCATTTAGAAGTGCAGCTCGTTATCAGCAGCTGATGTCCAGATTGCAACCCTGGCTGATTCCATTCAGTCCATGTCATCAGCGTCAAGTAAGAACAAACATGTACACTACAGTAGTTGTATTGTGCAGTGGCTTAATGCGGTTATACAAGCTAAACCAATTGTTGTGTTCCGAGAAGCATCCTTGTATTTCCTTCTACTTTGCTTAATTTGCTAGGAGCACACAGTTGTTAAAATAGCATTCAAAAATGTGTATCCATACTTCTTTTTCATTGGCGTTCTAATTCTTCGACTTTTCTTCATGCCCCCATCTAGCTTTGTCGCCCCCCCCCCCAAGAAAAAAAAAATGGCTGGTGGAAACTCTGATTGGCTGGTAATTTTAGAGAGTCACCAGTGGAGATCGAAAAAGGTTCATTTCAAACCCTGGTTATAACATCATGCCGATGGTGTTTTGCATTGTTTGTTAGCAAGAAGCTAAATGACCAGCTGAGTTGACTTCACTGCCACCATAGAAAGCTTGTAGCTCAAATTTTTGCTCATCAAACCAAAAAAAAAAAAAAAAAAAAAAAAGTGTCCCAAAGAGGGCCATCGTCGTGAAAAACTTCTTGAAAAGTTACATTCAGGGTTATACTTAAGTATTATTATTATTATTGTTATTTTTTTATTTCATGTTTGTTTTTTTTTTAATTCAGGTAATTGTAATTATAGAGCGGGTTTATTAGGCTTCTTTTAGAAAATACTAGTGTTGTTCCGATACCGATACTGGTATCGGCAGAGGTGCCGATACGGCATTAAAACAGTGGTATCAGTATCGGTGAGTACTCACAAGTAACATGCCGATACCATTAATTCCAAGACTAATATAGGATTTTGGATGCAGCATTTTGTGTCTTGCTCGTGCACGACATTCACTGATATGTGACATGTTCACTGCATGCCGATCTAAGATATCCTATTGGCCCTTGAATGCTCTGAACCAATAGCAGGACAGCTTTTTCATGTTGAGGAAAAAAAACTCAAGTATCGGCATGGTATCGGTATCGGCCGATACTGCAAAGCTGGGTATCGGTATCGGGAGCCAAAAAACAGTATCGGAACAACACTAGAAAATACTATGCTTAAGTCAGTTTTTATTAGTTTTAGTATTAGTTGTATTTTTCTGGCAGTATTTGTGGAGTTTAATATTTTTTAAAAAGTCACTAAAGTAATGTCTAATGAAGTACTGTATTCAAACGACTGATTGACCCTTAAAGCTCACGTATGAAATTAACAAAGGTGAAAACCTTTTTGTTATAATAATTAGTTTTATAGACATAAAATGTAAGTTTACTTTTCCTTTTATAAGTCACTCTTGCGTTTGTTTGTTATACGTTTAGCAGAAATGATTTTTCAATTCTAGTTTTAGTTATTTCGTTATTTTTCCATCAAGTATTCTTCACTCATATCACTCATATCTTCTCATTCTCAAGGCTCTACTGTTCTTTTGCCACCACGGTACTTGTCAAAAGATGAAGTAGCGCAACTGGACCACATGAGGGCGGCGGCTTGCAAGTTCAACAATATTTTTTGGCCCACCCCCCCAAAAAAAAGAAAAAGGAAAAAAAAGAAAAAGAAAGAAAACACGCACACACAAGGGTGTTATTGTGTCTCCAGCACAAATAATGACTCCTGTGTGGTGGACACATTTACATCTGCTCGAATAATCTGCTGAGAACTGGCTTCCCCTTTTCTCTCACTCGTTTCCAAGCCTGATTTTTACGGCTGCAGTCTGCAAGTCATTCCTGCTGCAGAGACTTGGCCCGCCTCGCTCCAACATTCCATCCGTGTTCGTGTTCGGGTCCTCGGCGGGCGTGGCGTGGCGTGGGGCGGCGCCCTCCGTTCGCTGACCCCGTAGTGTTTCTGTCATCGGTGAGGGCGGACTCCTTATTTTTGGAATCCCCCTCTACTTGCTTGATACATTCAAATCACTACTCAAATTTATCGACAGGAACACTGGAGGGGGGAGTTTTTGGTTTAAGGCTTTGAAGTTTCCACTTTCACTCAACGCTGGAGCACAACTGGTGCCCCACTAGACATAACATAACACGCTTGTGCAGTGATGAGAAAAGAGCGACTAATGGAAGCCCATAGTAACTGACAGTGTCCATGTTTACGTGGAAACTAGGGTATTTCTAATGTTCCTCACTTTGCTTGCAAAAACACAAAATACAATGTCTTCAATTTGGATCTTGTGATCCATTCATATTTTCAATTCCCGCAATTTGGATAAATATAATCCTGTTTGTAGTTTGATGCTATTTAAACACTGTACTGTAATGTACAGAAGAGGATTAGGTTAGCTCCAATACTTTCCACTTATCCATAACTAGGGATGGGCGAGTACCGATACCAGGTATCGGTATCGGGCCGATACCAGCCTTTTTTCAAGTGCTCGAGTACTCGTGACGCAGACAAGTGCAAGCAACCGATGGCTGAGGGGGAAGACGTTAACTCATTCACTACCATTGACGGAAAAAGACGTCAACGTCAATTTTTTTTTGCTGGATTGGCAGTGAATGTGTTAAGTGAGTCCTCCTTGTCTGTAAGTGGCGCTAGCTTGCAGCAGTTTTTCACCAAAACTTCACCGGTTTGGAAATACTTCAAAATTGTGAATCTTAAACTAAAAGTGTATTTTTGTGTTTTATTTTGATCGACTATTGAAGAGTGACTGTGCTGTTTTTTGTTTTTTTTTGGTCAAAATTAAAGGAAATATATTTGTTTAAAAATATCTTTTAGTGATTTTTTTTTTTTGTCAAAATGTAATACTGGTATCGGCAGTTGATATCGGTATCGTATCGGTGAGTACTGGGGGTCTGAGTATCGGTATCGGTCTGAAAAAAAGTGGTATCGAACATCCCTATCCATAACGTATAATTCCTCAATTTTAGATCAAAACTAAGTCCTGTGTTCTCTTTATATTTGTGCCATTTATAACATCAAAGCTATTTCTGTTTAGGCGTCGAGTTTTCTACTATTCCCCACTTTGCCCACTGGATAAAAGGCTAGTTGGGATCAAAAATAAATAAATTTGGATCGTAATAATTTTAAATAATACCTCCAATTTGGATACAATTAAGTCTTTGTTCTGTTTTTATTTGTGCTATTTATAATATGTCTAGAAATGTGTGTTTAGGATTTTTTTTTTTTTTTTTACTAATATTGCCCCACTTTGCTAGCCAAAAAAAATGTGATAAATTTGAGTCACATGCTCTATTTGTATGTGTATTATTAACAATAATCACCTATTCATTACCCTTCCTCACCTTCGCACAGTAATGCTGGCAGGCAACTAGCAGCAAACGGCTAGCAGTTAGCGGCTACCCAGCTCACAGTCAACAGAAGACTGAACAGTGCAAAAAAAAAAGAAAAAAAAAGCCTGTTTTTGCTGAAAAGCAGCCAAGGTTAGCCCCATGTGTGGAACGCTAGTAGTAAAAAGTCCAAAATTGCAGATGCCTGCCACGCCCGACAACGCTGGGAGATCCGCCTCTTCCCGCTACTCCACCCGACAATGTCATAAATAAGACAGCGGCCAGCTGCTTGCCTTTAGATTTATAGTCAATGAGTTCCACTTATAAAAATTTAACTTCCCCAGAGCGACGTCATCCTTTCCAAGCCCGCCCGATGTATTTATTGCGAGGCGGCCATGTTTATGTTACCATAGGAGACGCGCATTCTAATGGTTTTAATGGCGTGCCGTCTGAGGGCATGTAATCCTTTCTTTCTTTGGTGTTTCAGCTGTCTCAGTATTCACATGCAATTTCCTGGGAATTGTCAAGTTTCTTTGTCTCTGTACACTTGACTTGGAATGGAAGGACAAAAATATTTACTATTTTTGCATGTTTAAGCAAAGTACACAGGTCCTTATTTGACGATATACTTCAGCTCCATTACGATCAATGCCAGTAAAGACCTGATTGTCTCTGTATTGATTATCCCCGATCTGTACTGGCCGATAATCATAAATGCATCCATCCATCCATTTTCGTGACCGCTTATTCCTCACAAGGGTAGCGGGGGGTGCTGGAGCCTATCCCAGCTGGCTTCGGACAGTAGGTGGGGTACAACTGGTTGCTATTGACAGCGTAAATGTTCATTCTGTTCAATATTCACAATAGCTAATCTCTATTTGTGATTTGACGACGCCTCTTGTAAATTGAATGTTGAGGTATTGTGAGGGTTTGAGGCCGTAATACACAGCACACCATAAGAATATGCAAGAAGAACCATTAATTGTTCTCTCATCGCATGTTGGGACTGTCACATTTTTCAAATCGGTTAAAAGACCCTCAATACAGATATTGTTTCTTAATGCATAAGTGATTAGTAGATTACTGAGGAAATATCGCATTACACATTTCACTGGGGGCTGTGGCTAAGCACCCAATAACACATTTGATTTTATAAACTGTATATATATATATATATATATATATATATATATATATATATATATATATATATATATATATATATATATATACACACACATCAAAACCCACACTGCAGGTTAATTAACAATTAACAAAAATAAATAATAATAATGAATAAATAATAAGCAGTGTTATATCAATACGTGTATCCCGATGAAATTGATTTTAGTTTATTTCACATTACAATCAGGAGTTTGTGGCTCAAGCCCAATCTGCGTTGATCACACACAAAAAGAAATTACAACCATAAATATTGAACAGGTTGAAAGGGAAGCTTGACTCATTGAGTCATTTTCAGGGGCAAAAAGTTCATATTTTGTCGGTAATTAATGTGTTAACTTCATTATTTTTCATGTACAATTAATACCTTTAAAACGTTTTTTTTTGTTTTGTTTTTTGTTTGTTTTTTACTTGCTGTCGACTGATGATGACATCACCTGTGCTGAGGAAGTAGATAATGACCAATCATGGCTCACCTGTTTTCTGGGGTTGGTCAGCAAACTGAGCCATGATTGGTTGTTACCTACTTCCTCAGCACAAGTGATGTCATTGTAAGGAAGTAACCCGAGGCTGCCACAGGGTGGCACCCCCTCTACAGTTTAATTTAAGTTCACAAGCACTGTGCTTGTGTGGGGCGGCCATCTTGGGTCAGTTTCTTTTCGATTTAGAATAGGTGAGTGTGTTTGTCACGACCATCCATATTATATCTTTGGTTTAATAGATCATCCAGGTATTTTTGTTCAATTAATCTTGTTGTGAATGTGTGTTAACTTGTTTCATTAGTTTGTGAGAGCGAGATTGGGAATATTAGTTACTTTAATTGCTGTGGTTTGAGTTGTGTGAGCGAGTGCTTCTTGCCTTGCTAAATTATACTGTGTATTACCTGGATTTCACTGCGTAATTGTAAAGTCAGTTTGTTTTTTTATTTGGAATAGGCGATTAAAGCAAAATCATCTCATCCACATTCCGATTCCTGTGCTGCCTCTCTCCGCACCACAACATATCCCGAAAACCACAATGCAGACTTCGCCAGTGCGCAGGGGCCGGTGCAGCACTCTTGGGTTACATCATCATCATCATCAGGTGACAGCAAGTAGAAAAATTACTTTTTAAAAGGTACTAATTGTACATGAAAAATAATGAAGTTACCACATTAATAATATTATTAATATTAAATAAATAAAATATTAACTTTTACTGCTGAAAATGGCTCAATGAGTCAAGTATTCCTTTAACATGTGTGATTGTCAGCTAATATTTTCCAATACTCCTTTCAAGATACCTGACAATTGTGCCTTTCATCGGAAGGTACAAAAAAAAGGTACTGGGGTCGCTTCTGTGAGTGAGAAAAAAAAAAATCAGTGCGTGCTTTCAAATTGCCGCGGGAGTGACGTCACGCAGCCGACACATTCGCCCGGCCCCGTTTGCGACACGCCACCCCCCGCTCTGCGATTGGCTGGAGGGGTGTACTGTAAACACTGTCTTTCCACAGAAACGTCCTGCTGTTTACAAAACAAACACAAAATGGTAAAATACAGGCTGGGGGTTTAGGACGAAATCACCACCAAAGATTAACATAAACACAGATGTGTAGACTGAGAGAAAGTTAAAGTGTGTACATCCTGTATTTAAAAAGTGCATTTTCCTGAGTGAAGCCGGAAGACTGCGCCTTTAAGAGGCATAAAAAATTTAAAAAATAAAAATAAAAAATAAAAGAGTGAGAAGAATAACGCGGAAAGTAGCATTTGGACCATACTGTCTGTCCTCCCCCAACACACAAACATTCATCACATGCTTGGCTTTACGCCACACTAGCCTCATACCCCCAGAGATACTTATAAACAGATGGAAGAGGCCTTGTTTACATTAACCGCCGTTAACAGCAGAGGACGGATGAAGGCAAAGGAGGTGAAGAAAGGCGGGGTGGGGTTGAGGAGATGGGCAGAATTGGAAGGGAGGAACCCGGGGAAGCCCTGAGCTCAGGCCACATCGACAACACACACGCACACACACATACACGCTTGAAGGCCGGTGATGGAGTAGAATAGCAGAGCATTGAGTCACCATGGGGCCCCCTTCCTCTTTCACCGCCCACATTATTCCATGTGTTAAAAAAAAAAAAAAAAAAATCCAACTTACTGATGTGTTCCAGATGGCAGTCTGGCTCCCCAATTTTTTTTTTTTTTTTTTGTTCCTCACTTTCTCCAATTTCTTCCCCTTCCCTCGGTGGTGTTCCTTCCCTCCCCTCCCTTTTCCCGTCCCGTTCCAGCGTTAGCAGCAATTACACGTCATGTAGAAGAGCTTCCAAATATCTTGCACGGTTGAGGGGGGGGGGAGAAAAGGCGCCTTTTCCACTGTGCAGCATGGAAAACATAAGAGGAAAACACGCATACACGCAGGGGTGGTAGGGTTCGGTGTGTGCGTGTGTGTGTGTGTGTGTGTGGGGGGGGCTACTTCCCTAAAATGGACAAGGGCTGAAAATAGTGCTTGCAGGTCTCGGGATAGGGACGGCAAAACAGGACGTGACCCGCCCCCGCCACTCCTGACCGACGCCATCATGAGTTCAGTTGCCACGGCGACACGCGGCTAACCTGATTTCATCCCCTAATTCGCTTACGCGCCAACGCCAAAATGAGGACGAAGCTCAATGCGCGCTTGAGAGACCACACTAAATAAATCTTACAGCGGGACAAAGTGCACTTTGTTTTGTTTTTTACGATTTTGGAGGAAAATTTCTGGCGAAGCTTCCAGAAGTCTTAAAGGAAAAGGGTAAACAATGTGGAAAAAGGCTTGTTCGCTGTTTTATCGTATGGTTTAGACTTTATTTAGGGATCAAACTTGGGATAGGAGTAGCGTTAGTGTGCCTTGAGTTACAAGCTTAATTAATTCTGTGACCCAACACATATCTCAAGACATTAGTTCTCATTGAAATGAATGTAAATGCAAATAATCCGTTCCAAAACCCCCAAGGAAGACCAAACTTTTTATTTTTTTTTGTTTTTTTGCATTTGCATTTGCGCTCCACTTGACCTGTGAACAGAAAATGTAAGCCCAAAACACATACATTTTTTTTTGTCCTTCCTTGTTCTTTTTCTGGGTGGTTTATTGGCAGTTGACAAGCCAGCTTAATGGTGCAGAACCGCCCCCAACTGACATTGTCCAAGGAAACCAATGTGAATTGATGGGGGACAGATGCTGTGAAGTTTGTTGGTGCCATCTAGCTGTTGGCACTCTGAGGCTCACTTTTATCTCAGATTTTTGGTCTATAGCTCAAGACAATGAGAGGCCTCAGTATCTTTTCTTTTTAATTGAACACGTTTCCCTAGAATTTGAAAATATTTTGTTCATTGAAATTTTATATCCATTAATATAAGCAGTGCTGTAATGGTTTTGGAATTTTCATTGTAGTTAGTTAGATATTTTTTTTTTTTTAATTCAGTTAATTTTAAAGCATCGTCACAGTTGGTCACTTTTTTACTCGTGACTGCCACCTTTGGCCTAAAGAGTAACTGCAGCCTCTGTGTTAAGCTCGTGTGCATGGCTCCACTCCACTGCTCCCCCGCCCAAAATACTGAGGGGAAGATACAAGCTGATAGGCATAGTTGGCATAAAAAGAAAAATTCAGGGCACTTTGTACTCATTTGGATATTGGTGGAGCATGCATGATGTAGAAAAAGCTTTAATATGACCTTTTTAAACTGCACATTGCATTTTTAAGTAGTTTTAGACTGGGTTTCTTATTTTTTTAATACTTTGCTTTAGTTTTTTTATTAGTTTTAGCATTAGTTTTAATTTGGTTTTATATTTAAATTGAGTATTGAGGCGGCTCGGGCATGTGGTTCGGATGCCCTCGGATGTCTCCCTGAAGAGATGTTCTGGCATGTCCCACCGACAGGAAACACTAGAGAGACTGTCTCTCGGCTGGCCTGGGATCCCGCCGGAGGAACTGGTTGAAGTGGCTGGGGAGAGGGTAGTTTGGGCTTCCCTGCTAAAGTGCGGCCCCCTTGACCCGTCCCCGGATTAAGCGGTAGGTAATGGATGGATGGGAATTTGAGTATTTGTGGAGAGCAAGATGAAAAACATAATACAGGTAATACTAAAATAGAAACATTTAAAATCAACTCCAAAAGCTCATGTAAGAAATTAAGTGAAAAAGATGAAAACAAAGGACATTTTCACTATAATTATAATTTAGTCTTGGTTTGTTTTATGAATGTGAAATGTCGTTTCAGTCAGTTATTTGATTAGTTTTCATGTACTCTGATAATCTTGGTGAGGAGGGACAATAGGGGAGGGGGTTTAGTATTGGGTTCAGGGTTACGAAGGGAGGAATGAGGAGGTTAGAGTAAGTAGGATGAAGGGTCGAGGGTGGTTCAGGTGACTGTTAGGATGGAAGTTGGTTCGTATTAGTGCTGCCAACGATGGGATTGAGTTAGGTAATGGTTAGTGGGTTGGGATTGTGGATCAATTGTGGTTTTCTTAGCTAGCTGGTTTTCTTAGCTAGCGGTTGTTCTCCAATTTAAAAAAATATAGTCTATTTATAAAGTGTGGTTGAGGTTATTTGTGATTTTGGGGCCCTTTCTGAGGTTCATTCATTAAGAGCAACGTAGTGGAGGTGGGTGTGCCGCCTGCCACGCCCTGCAGCCACCAAACACACACATACAGATACAATTATTCGACACACGTACACTTCCCTGCACATTTTACCTACACAAAACGCAAGTGTAAGGACGCCCAAAAGACCATCTTTTCTATTTTTCTGTAACATGGCTGCACAAAATCAAAGGAAAAAAAACAAACTCAAATGACTCCCTGTAGATTACTCAAACCACACACGTAAACAAGCACAAAAAGGCTTTTTTCCCCCCTATTTTCCTCCAGTTTTACCACACGTAGGATACATTTTCATCATAAAAGAAATAAACCACAAAAAGTAGCCATGACTTCATTTTTGTCAACTTTCAGCCTCTCAGACTGAACACACATTCGCCTAAAGATAAAAAAAAAAAAAAGTACATATTTGTACAAGATGCAACAAGTTCTTTACCTCGTGTTGGGCTGCAGCGTCTCACGCGAACATCCAGCGGTGGAGAGTCTCTCACACACACAGAAGGCGAGTGAAAGAAAGCCAGCAGAGCAGACTCCCACTTGACTTCCTCGCCAGTTCCCTCCCCGCCCCAACCTCCAAATTAGGCATCGAATGTCCGCGTACCGTTATTCACATCTGTACATGCCACACCTCCCTCCAACCTACTCCTCCTCGTCAACATCCTCCTCCTCTTTGGTCACCTCGGAGACGGTGACACACACACAAAATGTGGTGCAAAAGTTCACCACGAGTACTACTTTTAGAACAATAGTGGCTTTTTTTTTTTTTTTTTTACTTTTTTTTAATTTTAAATCCATGACGACAAAATACACTCACGGGACACTTCATTCGGTACCCCCCACAACAGGGTGGGACATCTTTGGTGCTCAAGATTCTACATTTTAATTTTAGACTGGTCAGTTGGTCAAGTCATTCATATAGTCAGGTTGTTTTTTTTAAAGATTTTGTTCAAGGTTTTTCAATTTAAAAATGTGTAAGCAAATTTTTAAATGAACATGATAATGAGCCAGGGGGGAAATTAGTTGTTAACCTTTTAGAAACACTACATATTAATCTTTTAAGTAAAATTGTTCTAAAGATATGATGAAAATTAACGTAAAACTATTCACATTAAAGAGCTTTTGAAGATGAAGGAACAAAAAAAGGGGGTGGTGGGGGGTCAAGTTACATAAGATGAAAGAGTTCCTGGATACAAGGAGCCGACATGACTGTCCTCCGCCGGGCTCTCCCTCAGATATAGGGTGATATGAGGTGGCTCGGGCATCTGATCAAGATACCTCCTGGACGCCTCCCTGGTGAGGTGGTCCGGGCACATCCCACTGGGAGGAGTCTCCAAGGACAACCCTGGAAACGCTGGAGAGACTACGTCTCCCAGCTGGCCTAGGAACACCTCAGGTTTCTCCCAGAAGATGTCACGCCGCCACCGCCGTGACGGCCCATGCTTTTATTTTTGTGTTCATGTTTCCTGTTTTGTTGTGAAATAATGATTCCCCTCTCACCTCAGGTCACTTATCCTTCCTGCTGCTTGCTAATTACCGGTCCCCGCCCATGATTACCACCACCTGCCACAATAAAAGCCACCTGCATTCTCCCCTCCGTTGCCGAAGTGTCACACACACAGTGCATGGAAGCGTCCCACAGTCCTCGAGTCCTTGTTCCCGGTACCTTATTGTCTTGCCTTGTTTTTGTGCCTTGCCTTGTTTTTGTGCCTTGTCTTGTTTTTGTGCCTTGTCCTCCCCAGCGGAGCGCCTTGAGTTACCCCTTTTTGCCTTGAGCCTTTTTCCTCCCTAGCGGAGCGCCTTTTGTTGTCCCCTATACCTTTTGCCTGTTTTTTCCTCCCCAGTGGAGCGTTTTTTGTTCTCCACCTTTTTGCTTCCCCGTTCTCCTCTCAGCTTGAGAGGAGACGCTGGTTGGCCGGAAATAAACCTGCTGCCTTGGTGGCTTACCTTATCCTGCGTCTGGGTCCTACCTCTTCACGTCGTGACAGTACACTTCGGCCAGCATGGACCCAGCGGGAGTGTCCAACTTGGAGACCTGGCAGAGGCTTGAAGACATCGCCCGAGTCATTGCAGAGATAAAAGAGTTGATGGCTTTGGACCGTGGCGACTGGGGTGAAGGGTCGGACTGGCCTCAGAACCCCGAACCTCGTCTGCTGCAGCCTCTCGCCCCTGAACCTCGTCTGCTGGAGCCTCTCGCTCCTGAACCTCGTCTGCTGGAGCCTCTCGCCCCTGAACCTCGTCTGCTGGAGCCTCTCGCCCCTGAACCTCGTCTGTTGCAGCTTCTCGCTCCTGAACCTTGTCTGCTGCAGCCTCTCGCCCCTGAACCTCGTCTGCTGCAGCCTCTCGCCCCTGAACCTCGTTTGCTACAGCCTCTCGCTCCGGAACCTTGTCTACTGGCCCCTGGCCGCTTCGCCTGTGCCGCTGCCGCCGCAGCCCCTGGCCGCTTCGCCTGTGCCGCTGCCGCCGCAGCCCCTGGCCGCTTCGCCTGTGCCGCTGCCGCCGCAGCCCCTGGCCGCTTCGCCTGTGCCACTGCCGCCGCAGCCCCTGGCCGCTTCGCCTGGGCCGCTGCCGCCGCAGCCCCTGGCCGCTTCGCCTGGGCCGCTGCCGCCGCAGTCCCTGGCCGCTTCGCCTGGGCCGCTGCCGCCGCAGTCCCTGGCCGCTTCGCCTGGGCCGCTACTTCCTGTTCCTCGTCAGGCGGCGCATGGATTGCGGTCGCCACCTCCTGTTCCTCGTCAGGCGGCGCATGGATTGCGGTCGCCACCTCCTGTTCCTCGTCAGGCGGCGCATGGATTGCGGTCGCCACCTCCTGTTCCTCGTCAGGCGGCGCATGGATTGCGGTCGCCACCTCCTGTTCCTCGTCAGGCGGCGCATGGATTGCGGCCGCCACCTCCGGTTCCTCGATCGGCGGCGCCCAGCCAGCGGCCGCCTCCTCTTGCACCAGTTCCGGCAGCGCCCGGCCAGCGGCCGCCATCACCTGCACCAGTTCCGGCGGCGCCCGGCCAACGGCCGCCTCCTGCTCCTCATCTGGCGGCGAACACCCCGCCGCCACCTCTGCTCCTTGTCGGGCGTCAAGGACGCCCTCCTGACTGGCCCCGCTGGGACTCTCTCGTCGGGCTTCGCGGACGCCCTCCTGAACTGCTTTTTGTCTGGGACGGATGGGTGGGCCGTGTTCCCACCTCCGTGCCCCCTTCCGCCCGCCCTTGTTTTTGTGACTTTTTGATGTTGAAGGGCCGTCAGGAGCCGGCCCTTGAGGGGGGGGTACTGTCACGCCGCCACCGCCGTGACGGCCCATGCTTTTATTTTTGTGTTCATGTTTCCTGTTTTGTTGTGAAATAATGATTCCCCTCTCACCTCAGGTCACTTATCCTTCCTGCTGCTTGCTAATTACCGGTCCCCGCCCATGATTACCACCACCTGCCACAATAAAAGCCACCTGCATTCTCCCCTCCGTTGCCGAAGTGTCACACACACAGTGCATGGAAGCGTCCCACAGTCCTCGAGTCCTTGTTCCCGGTACCTTATTGTCTTGCCTTGTTTTTGTGCCTTGCCTTGTTTTTGTGCCTTGTCTTGTTTTTGTGCCTTGTCCTCCCCAGCGGAGCGCCTTGAGTTACCCCTTTTTGCCTTGAGCCTTTTTCCTCCCTAGCGGAGCGCCTTTTGTTGTCCCCTATACCTTTTGCCTGTTTTTTCCTCCCCAGTGGAGCGTTTTTTGTTCTCCACCTTTTTGCTTCCCCGTTCTCCTCTCAGCTTGAGAGGAGACGCTGGTTGGCCGGAAATAAACCTGCTGCCTTGGTGGCTTACCTTATCCTGCGTCTGGGTCCTACCTCTTCACGTCGTGACAGTACACTTCGGCCAGCATGGACCCAGCGGGAGTGTCCAACTTGGAGACCTGGCAGAGGCTTGAAGACATCGCCCGAGTCATTGCAGAGATAAAAGAGTTGATGGCTTTGGACCGTGGCGACTGGGGTGAAGGGTCGGACTGGCCTCAGAACCCCGAACCTCGTCTGCTGCAGCCTCTCGCCCCTGAACCTCGTCTGCTGGAGCCTCTCGCTCCTGAACCTCGTCTGCTGGAGCCTCTCGCCCCTGAACCTCGTCTGCTGGAGCCTCTCGCCCCTGAACCTCGTCTGTTGCAGCTTCTCGCTCCTGAACCTTGTATGCTGCAGCCTCTCACCCCTGAACCTCGTCTGCTGCAGCCTCTCGCCCCTGAACCTCGTTTGCTACAGCCTCTCGCTCCGGAACCTTGTCTACTGCCGCCGCAGCCCCTGGCCGCTTCGCCTGTGCCGCTGCCGCCGCAGCCCCTGGCCGCTTCGCCTGTGCCGCTGCCGCCGCAGCCCCTGGCCGCTTCGCCTGTGCCGCTGCCGCCGCAGCCCCTGGCCGCTTCGCCTGTGCCGCTGCCGCCGCAGCCCCTGGCCGCTTCGCCTGTGCCGCTGCCGCCGCAGCCCCTGGCCGCTTCGCCTGTGCCACTGCCGCCGCAGCCCCTGGCCGCTTCGCCTGGGCCGCTGCCGCCGCAGCCCCTGGCCGCTTCGCCTGGGCCGCTGCCGCCGCAGTCCCTGGCCGCTTCGCCTGGGCCGCTGCCGCCGCAGTCCCTGGCCGCTTCGCCTGGGCCGCTACTTCCTGTTCCTCGTCAGGCGGCGCATGGATTGCGGTCGCCACCTCCTGTTCCTCGTCAGGCGGCGCATGGATTGCGGTCGCCACCTCCTGTTCCTCGTCAGGCGGCGCATGGATTGCGGTCGCCACCTCCTGTTCCTCGTCAGGCGGCGCATGGATTGCGGTCGCCACCTCCTGTTCCTCGTCAGGCGGCGCATGGATTGCGGCCGCCACCTCCGGTTCCTCGATCGGCGGCGCCCAGCCAGCGGCCGCCTCCTCTTGCACCAGTTCCGGCAGCGCCCGGCCAGCGGCCGCCATCACCTGCACCAGTTCCGGCGGCGCCCGGCCAACGGCCGCCTCCTGCTCCTCATCTGGCGGCGAACACCCCGCCGCCACCTCTGCTCCTTGTCGGGCGTCAAGGACGCCCTCCTGACTGGCCCCGCTGGGACTCTCTCGTCGGGCTTCGCGGACGCCCTCCTGAACTGCTTTTTGTCTGGGACGGATGGGTGGGCCGTGTTCCCACCTCCGTGCCCCCTTCCGCCCGCCCTTGTTTTTGTGACTTTTTGATGTTGAAGGGCCGTCAGGAGCCGGCCCTTGAGGGGGGGGTACTGTCACGCCGCCACCGCCGTGACGGCCCATGCTTTTATTTTTGTGTTCATGTTTCCTGTTTTGTTGTGAAATAATGATTCCCCTCTCACCTCAGGTCACTTATCCTTCCTGCTGCTTGCTAATTACCGGTCCCCGCCCATGATTACCACCACCTGCCACAATAAAAGCCACCTGCATTCTCCCCTCCGTTGCCGAAGTGTCACACACACAGTGCATGGAAGCGTCCCACAGTCCTCGAGTCCTTGTTCCCGGTACCTTATTGTCTTGCCTTGTTTTTGTGCCTTGCCTTGTTTTTGTGCCTTGTCTTGTTTTTGTGCCTTGTCCTCCCCAGCGGAGCGCCTTGAGTTACCCCTTTTTGCCTTGAGCCTTTTTCCTCCCTAGCGGAGCGCCTTTTGTTGTCCCCTATACCTTTTGCCTGTTTTTTCCTCCCCAGTGGAGCGTTTTTTGTTCTCCACCTTTTTGCTTCCCCGTTCTCCTCTCAGCTTGAGAGGAGACGCTGGTTGGCCGGAAATAAACCTGCTGCCTTGGTGGCTTACCTTATCCTGCGTCTGGGTCCTACCTCTTCACGCCTTGACAGAAGATCTGTACGAAGTGGCTGGGGAGATGAAAGTCAGGGATTATCTGCTAAAGACAAGTTAAACCATAATAGCACTAAACGATCACCTTTGAAGTCGAAGAGACGGGAAGATAAAAGGGAAATGAACCACTAATAAACCTAAAATAAAGGAGACCTGGGCATCATGGTGACCTAGCGGTTAGCATGTCTACAGTTCTGAGGTTCAGTCCTCACCAACGGCTGTTTAGATGTATTTCGAGGGGGCGCTGCAGATGTAATTTTGGACGTCATGTCACATCGAAGCATTCCCTCACATTGGGCGGATGTCACAATGCGCTCCCTTGCGCAAAATGGGGCCCCCACAGAGGATGGGGCCCTACGCGAGGGGCGACTCTGGTTGCAGATCTAACACCCAATGAAAAAAAATGTCATTTCATTGACACCCATTATTGAAAATACTTTTTTTGTCCACAATATACCGCAAATAAGCTTTTTCCAAAAAGTGGGGGTTGCCCGGCCCAACACAAAAAAAGAAAAAAATATTTAATAGGGGTGTGAGGCGATGAATTTTTTTTAATCATAATCAATCGCTTGACTTCAGTAGTTAACTCACGATTACAGTGTTCCCTCGTTTTCCGCTGGGGTTAGGTTCCGAAAAATACCCGCAATAAATGAAATCCGCGAAGTAGTTCGCTTTATGTTTTACAACTCTTATAAATGTTTTAAGGCTCTAAAATCCCCGACCGCACAATTTATACACTTTTCTCATTGAGGCATTTACATGTTCTCACATTTCTCTCTTGTTCAAACATTGACAATGTTCAAACCTTCATAAATTTTATAAAATGGGTATATTACTGGGCGGCACGGTAGTCGAGTGGTTAGCACGTCCGCTTCCCAGTTCTGAGGTCTCCGGTTCGAGTCCAGGCTCGGACCTTCCTGGGTGGAGTTTGCATGTTCTCCCCGTACCCGCGTGGGTCTTCTACGGGTACTCCGGTCTCCTCCCACATTCCAAAGACATGCATGGCAGGTTAATTGGGCGCTCCGAATTGTCCCTAGGTGTGCTTGTGAGTGTGGATGGTTGTTCGTCTCTGTGTGCCCTGCAATTGGTTGGCAACCAGTCCAGGGTGTCCCCCGCCTACTGCCCAGAGCCAGCTGAGATAGGCGCCAGCAGCCCCCGCGACCCTTGTGAGGAATAAGCGGTCAAGTAAATGGATGGATGGGTATATTACTGTAAAAAAACATGCAAAATTGCGCTTAGAAAAAAATACGCGATACATCGAGACCGCGAAAAGTGAACCGCGTTATAGCGAGTGAAGACTGTAATCGCAAATTCTAAATGTACGATAAATTATTTTTGTTGACATTAAAGTGGAAAAAAACAATAATACAATAGAAATATTACTGTATGTTTTAGTCATAGATACAGTAATTTCACAATAATTCATAAAATTGAGTTAAAATTAAAAAGATGCACTGTACTGTAAAAAAAATTAGTGTAATATTGATTTGTGTTTAGGTCATTTTTCTGCCACCAGATGGCATAATTGCATTTGTAAGACATTGGTGACACTTCAGTGCATTATCTAATATTTAACATGAACTAATTTTCTCACAATAACGTATAAATACGTTTTTTTTATGTTTTAAGTGTCCCAAAGACGTATTTATACGTTTTAGTTTTTGTTTGTTTTTTATGCTAGCTAGAGCATACATTAGGCTTTGATACAGCCTCTCAACTGCAAAGAACGGTTGCAGAAATGGTAGTTATTACACAAACGGCCAGCAGGCGGCAGCAGAGCAAAGGAGATCAACCAGGGCCATGTAGAAAAAAAGCTAAATTACTTACAATTTTACATAGATTTGTGAAAACTGATGAAACTTAGCTGTCTTCTAATTCTAATTGCTGCAAAACGGAAACAGATAGAAAGAAGGGACTTTAATCTTTCTTTTGATAGGTTCGACGCTTTTATAGCAATAGAACTCAATATTCTGTGGGCCTTGCAAAATCAGTCAAAATCCAGTAAAACAGCCGGGAGCGAACGGGATTGCTTCTGTGAAAATGGCTGGGAGTGAATGAGTTAAATAACTTTTGCACATTTTTAAATTGTAAAATACAACTTGACTCCAGTCTCCACAAATCTTGCATTTTACTGAAATTAATTACTGCTAAATTTTGACGTGGATGTGTCTGCTGCATTGTGACTGGAATTCCCCCAGTAAAGGCTTTCCAAGTCAGGGGTGGTCATTAATTGTGCATTGAAAAATTATGAAGGAACTTTAAATTAACTCAAAATGATCACACAAATTTTGACACTATATTGAAAAAAAAAAAATATCTGTGAATAGGTGAATCCGTGGGTGCTGAACCATCAGTATGGTGGACCCCTTGTAAACTTAACTAAATCTATAATTTCATTATGTGCCTATGGCCAGATCGTGGAATTTGCAAGTACAGCGAGAGCCGGTCACCTATTAGACAGTTCACTCAGATGCAGCCGCCTCATTCGGTGCTCCCTTTCCTATAAAAGCAACTTAGTAGCATTCCTTGGTCTGCGGTTATCATCACAATTTCCCTCTATACACAACCATTTGAATGACATCAAATTTGATGGATTTTCCTCTATGTCATGAGCAGCGGCGGCTCTCATGTAAGATTCCAAGTAATATTGCATAGGACATACAGTAAAGCAGAAGTTGACCCAAAAAAAAGTTGCAAAAAGTGAATTTCCTGTACTGGAAAAGTGTTGTAACATAATCCCCCGGCACAGCAGTGATAACTCACTTGGCATGTCATTCATTGCGACGCCCTGACTCATGTGAACGGAACGGCCCACTGGTTGTTTAGAAGTGTCGCCTGGTAACCGCTCAACGTCACCGGCTCTAACAATGGTTTTTATTTAGTGACAGAAGACGTTGTTATTTAAAACAAGGAGGAAGACTCAGAGAGGGAAGATAATAGTCTATCATGCACATTCTTCCAAATTAGATTCAATTGTCTTCAATTGAGTTATGCTGTTTGTTAGGTTTGTCTCATGGTTCTATTCTTCTTATCAACAACAACTAGATTCTTGCGAGAATCCCTGAAAAAAAATCAAATACCAAGCAATTTTTTTTTTTTTACCAGTACAGATGGCATGATTTACATTTAAATGGCCTTTGGATAAATTTGTTGTAAAGCATTTTTTTTTTAATATTTAAACTTTGCTTGAGTTTGTCATCTCAGAAATTGTTTTCAATTAAATTACCAGAAAATTTAATTGTAACATAATCCGCCTAAACTGTCTTTTGTTCTGATGGGAACATTCACCGGTTCTTTTATCATACTCGCTACACTAATAATTACCAGAAGACCACATATTCTCAGTTGAACTATTTATGCCAGAAAGATGAAGGTCTAATCTGTCCAAAATGGTTTCGATTTATACTGTCTTGGTGGCCTAGACCATGTGACAATGAGGGACCTGATGGTCTTAACGGGTTTCAACTACCGGTGGATATATGTGCCATAGTGCAGATAGTGATAAGAAGATGCTGAACCAGGACAGGTCACAGCGACACAATGGACGAGCTCAAGTCACCTATCTAATCATTAAGAGGCCTAATCTAAAACTGTTTAGATAACGCTTGGATTTATTTATTATTTTTATTATTATTATTATTATTATTATTATTATTATTATTATTATTATTATTATTATTTATTTTATTGTTTTGTTGATGAGATTGTATAACAATTGCTTCCAAATGTGGATTGATTCTTTGATTTGAGTTTTTATTGCATTTTCGTGTATTCTTTTTTTATTACATTGTTTTATTTTAGTTTTCATAGTACTGTGTCTTGTATTCTATTGCGTTTTCCTGTATTTTTTTTAGGATTGTATTTATTAATCCTATCTTGGACACAAACTTGTGAAACTTTGTGCACATATTGGGCCTGGCAAAAATAATCAATATAGTTTATTGTGAGATTTTTCAAAAATGGCTCAGTAACGTTCATAAATTTTCAATAAAGCAGCCCCAGTTGTACCTTTAGAGCTACAAAAAGTTGACATATGTTAAACCCAACAGGAAGTCCCAATTTTTTATTTAATTTCTTGGCCCAGTATAGAAGTCGGATTTTAAAGAACTCCAACCACAAATTGTATCCGATGGACTTGAATCTGTGGGTGTTTTATCTAAAGATGTTCCCAATAAAAAGTAAAAGCAGAACTTTTTATTTTGAAGAATGCTTTTGCTATGCGCTGCTTGTCAAGAAAGATTATGCTGATTGGGCAACTGAATTTAATTTGATTAATTTTAATTTGAAACCTGGCACAAAAAAAATCAATATAAAAGTTTATTGTGCCATTTTCAAAAAATAATAATAAAATAAAATTCCAACGTGCCAGTACCTGAAAGTGGCTCGGGCTGCGAGAGCTGCTCGCAACTCGAGTTTATTTTCGTTTCAGTATCCGCCCAGTTTTTAAAACAACGTAATTCCTTCTACTTACCACAAGAGTGCACTCGACCTGTTTATTGAAAGTGCCATGTGTGTGACGTCATCTCACGCGACACATATCTTGTTTACGTCAATTTTGTGAGACACGCCGACCGTCATTGGGAGAGTCTGTCATGGCGTCTGGACCTGGGGAGTCGCAAAGCGGTCACGACGCTGAACTGGACGAATTGCTGGACAGTACGGTTATAATTAACATTGTTCAGTATGAAAATAAATAAAACCCGACATTTTAGGGACTTGGTCGTGTTATTAAACGTGGAAAATGGCGGTTGTTAGTTTGTCGAACGCTGTTGTGGCTCCCGGTGAAGTTGTCAAACTAAATTGAAGCCTTCCCGTCTAGCACACACATTGCTTTAAAATTACCATTAAAAGTGTGGTCTTGTTCTTTATAAGGAGTTTACCGGGAAGGTAGCGTTCAGCGTGCTATAGCACTCGTCTGTATAACACTTGGCTTGTATTATGTATTTACATTACAGTCTTTTAAAACTTGTATGTGTATTTTTTTTTTAGGTGCATTGGATGACTTTGACAAGCAGTCTGCGCCTCCTGAATCCAAAGCACCTTCCTCTTCCTCCTCGTCCAGCCATGGCGCAGAGAAGGTTGGTGTCATAAATTTGTGCTTTTATTTTATTTATGTTTTTTTTTTTTTTAATGAAAGCACATAGAAAAATAAACAAAGTGTATATTTTGCCGTGAGTTGCGAGAGTACTTCAAGTACAAATTCTGGACCAGTCAATCTAGACTAGATCATGGCAAAATAGTTAAGGTGGACAACCTGAAAGTACGTGGCCACAGGTTTGAGGCACACACTTGTTTTTCCCCTATTTCTTTTTTTTTTTTCTTTGTTTTTTTTGTTTTTGTTTTTTTTTTTACTGCAGCCTATATGCTCTGAGGGTTGTATGGTTAGAGTTAGGCTGGTAATGCCAATAGCAACCTATCTTTGGTGGTAAGGCAAAATGAAAACAATGAAAATGCGCAGAAGGGGTGATGCGAGACCACACTCGGTGCATGGCTTGGTCCGGCGATTGACCAATCAGAGCCATTCATGGCAAATTAACGCTAGCAGGAGAGTTGCCGGTTGGCAAAATATCCACTGCCAGAAATAGACTCATTCATTTTTCCGACACGTTTCCCAACAGCAGCAGCCACCGCTGCTCGAGGACCGCAAGCTCTTCGAGACGCTCTTCGAGGGTGACATGGCATCCCAGGCCCAGCAGGAGTGGGAAAAGGCCATGACGGAGCTGGCCCAGGAGGAGCCTGACCTGCTCCAGCACTTTCAGAAACTCTCCGAGGCGGCCGGCAAAGTTGGCGAGTTTGGGTGTTTTCCTTGATTCTTTTTGCCCAACTGTAGTTTTGCTACCTACGTAGTTATTAAAATGTGTTGATTGCACGCAGGGACTGACACGGCTTCTCAGCAAGAATTCACCTCCTGCCTCAAAGATACCCTCCGCGGCCTTGCGAAGAATGCCGATAACTTGCAGGTTGACTTTTTATGACTGAAACGTTATTATACATTGTCCCCTGTTTTGTATAATGTACCCTCACGATTTGCAAACTAACAATGAATGTTTCCCATAGGACGTAATAGAATTCCATTTGACAAATATGAACATCCATTGCAGTGAATGAGTTAAGAGTAACAACAAATGAACTACCGTGTTCCCTCGTTTATTGCGGGTCTTATGTTGCAAAAATTACCAGCGATAATGGAAATTAGCATTATTATTTTTTTATACTCCCATTAATTATATTTTTTTGTTTTGTTTATTATATATGTATATAATATATATATTTTGGTATGATTTTTACTTTATTATAAATGCTTTTTCATTCATTATGTTCTTTTTTTCATTTATATTCATTTTTTCATTCAAAGTATTTTTTTTAATTATTACGGTATACAGTACGTTTTTTTCATTTATTTATTGTTTTTTCATTTTAGTGTGATTTTTAGTTTATTATGAATGCCTTTTCATTCTTCATTTGTTTTTTTCCCATTTACAGTCATTTTTTTCCATTAAAAGTACATTTTGTTTTGTTTTTATGTACTTGTTATACAGCACAGTATATTTTTTCTATCCCCGGAATGTAATGCTGTGGAGCGACGGGACAGACACCGTTGGAAAGGTCTCGTTGAGATGAATCCGCGGATGCCCGTACGTCCCCGGTCGGACGTAGGATTCGAGAGATACGGCCGTGCAAAGACCAAACAAAAAAATAAACCAAAAAATACGTAAAAAAAAAAAAAAAGCACGCTATAAAAATCCGCAAAACAGCGAGGCTGCGAAAGATGGACCCGCGATAAACAAGGGAACAGTATTTCCACCGTACTCAACTTATACACGTTTTGTTTTCCCACAGTCTTCTGGTCTGGCCGGAGACGATCTGGTCAAGACCCTGGAAGGCTTGGGATTGGACGAGGGTGGCGAAGGCGGCGGGGGCGGCGACGATGCCAACATCCTTCCCATCATGCAATCAATCATGCAGAATCTCCTCTCCAAGGAGGTGCTCTACCCGTCCCTCAAGGAGATCACCACTAAGGTTTGTCAGCGCGCTCAACGCATTTCGGCGTATGTTTATTCAAACACGCTCGTCCTCAGTATCCAGAGTGGTTGGAGGCCAACAGGGCCAGCCTGAGCTCCGAAGACGCCCAACGCTACGAGCAGCAGGCCAAGATCATGGGAGAAATCTGCCAGCGTTTTGAGAGGGAGGAAGACGGTGACAAGGTCTTTGAAGGCATCATGGACCTCATGCAGAAGGTAAGAGGACTCGCGTCGAAGCGCTCCTCTCAGTTCTCCATCAATATCCTCTTCCTCGTATCGCCTTGTTTTGCCTCACAGCTGCAGGACCTTGGACAACCTCCCAAAGAGCTCGCAGGAGACGCTGTAAGTTGATGATCAATGAACATTTTTGTCATGTTAAGGTGTGATGCCAAGGGTGTCGCGCGTAACCCTTAGGGAGCATGTTTGTTTATTTTTTGCCATTCAAGATTAAAGTGAAATTGCACATCCACTAAACTAGGTGGCAGTGGCACTCTCATTGTCAGTACGCAAGAAGTATTGGCTCCTCTGTGAGGTGTATTTAGAACAATTTTACAGACAAATAATGCTATTTATAGTCACAGCTGAGAGTTTTTCCTCTTTCTTCCTGTGAGAGGGAGTAGTTTCATAGAGTAAATGCTGTTATTTAATCTGAATTATTTTTAAACTTGTCTGTTTTAGATAAGTAATTCTTTTAGAGAAAAAAACATTTAAAAAATTCACATTTTTAAGGAACGTTTCCTTAGGAAAACATTTTAAAGTACTGTAAAGGGTAAAAAGAATGGATAAAATGTTTTTTTTTGGGGGGGGGGTAACTTAAAAAAAAACATCTCACTCTTTAGAAAACAAGTGAATTTAAAATTGTATTTGTCGGATTTTTTTGGGGGGGAGGAGTCATTTTTCTAAGTCACTTTTCTTGTATGGGAAAAAAAAATTATGTTCTTTTGGAGGGAAAAAGGCTCTTTGAGAAGAAAAAAAACACTTGTTTTTTGTTACAGAAAAGTCACTTATTTTTTTTATTTTTAGTAACGTTCTAAATTTTTACAAGAAAGTCATCTTAGAAAAAAAATGTACACCATAATTCTTTTTGGGGAAAGTGCTTTTTTCAGTCACTTTTTTTTCATGAAAGTAAACTATGTTTGTTTTTAGAAAAAGAACATTCATACTCCTTTTGAAATCTTTTATTAGTAAAAACAATACTGTGCATTCAGACAAGCCCTGAAGGCAAAACCTGACCGGCTATTATAGACACCTCCTAGATGGGATCAACTGTGTTTTCCTTTCACCAGCCTCCTGGCTTCAACTTCGACATGGACTCCCTCCACCTCCCAGGGGGCCTCGGGGGGGCCGGGGCGGCCGACCAATGCTCCATCATGTGAGGAGGCGGCGAATCGACCCCGGCTGTGGACAGGGCCACACCCACCAGGAGTTGGACGGCGGCATTGTGACGCTCACGTCGCAAAACGCTCGCCCTCGCGTCCCAAACACGTAGACAGATGTGGACGAGGTTGAAAAATTCCAACACACGCTCAAACATTTAAACATCTGTGTGTTTTGTTGTTGTTTTTTCCCACCAGCTGTCTGATTTTAACCGTATTCCCTGCTGCAGAATGATGGTATTGCACCCTCTCTGGCTTGTGTTTAACCCTCCTGTTATGTCCTGGGTCAATTTCTAGCAATTATCAGAAACTCCCACAGAAACAACAGAAACATCATTACTAACCATTTTAGTCAATATTTAGTGCATTGTCACAGATCACACTTCAATAAGAATCATTCACTCAAGTTTCGTTGTACATGTTGATGATGCTTAGAGGGACAGTATGTCGAATTTTTAGGTTTTTCAATTTTATTTCTTTTTAAAAACCCACAATTCATTTCAATAATATGCACAAAAATGTTTCATCACATCAGCGTACATTTTTTTTAATCTAAAAATTCGTAGGTCTAGTAATTACTAATTAATTTTGCAAAATAGGTCATGCCACGCCTTTCAGGAGGCTAACATGTTTCGCCGCCATCTTCCTGATATGGATACCTGAAGGAAAAGAACTTTGCAAATGTTGTACTTGGTGTGGTAGGCTTGCTGGGGTCTATCTGAGGCACCGTAGTGTGTGTAGTTCGAAATGCATGCACGTTGTTGCATTCTATGAGTTTACCACCAGGTGGCACTAAATTCTACACACTGTCCCTTAAAACCAGCGTTTCATACCAAATTTGTGTAAATGTGTGGTTTTAAGCCTTTTTTTTTTCCAGGTTAATTTTACCTGAAAATAATAGGATCAAAATGTGCATTAAAAAAAAAAAATCTTCCAGACTATAACAGGAGGATTAATATCGCTAAAGGAGGGGGGGAAAAAATAAAAAATGTAACTCAAATAAATGTAGATATTTACTGGTCATTTTAAACTGCAGTATAACAAATTGATGGGGATTAAAAAAAAAAAAACCCTCAAAATAAAGATTTTTATCCACCCTATAAATAAAGGTTAAAACTGACAAAAAAAAAAAGAGGGGGGGGGGGGGATAATAAAAATGACCAATTTTGTGTTTTGGGGTCGATATGACCTAGACTATAACAGAGTTAAAATAACTTAAAAAAAAAAAAAAAAAAAAGAATTAATTTGAAACAGTTAATCTCTGTGTCCTGCGATTGGCTGGCAACCAGTTCAGGGTGTACCCTGCCTGCTGCCCGAAGCTGGCTGGGATAGGCTCCAGCACCCCCTTGTGAGGATTAAGCGGTTAAGAAAATGGATGGATGGATAATTTGAGACACTACAACAAGATTGGCAGACTAACAAAAATAAAAGGCATGGAATTTTTTAATAAAGAATGAAATCCTGATTTTTACAGGACAATTTGAACCACAGGCTAAAAATACTGCAATTTTTAAATTCAGATGGTTACGGCTCATTTTGACTGGCAATGACGACGGTAAAAATGGGTCAATTTGACCCCTGCACACAAACAATAGTTTGTTCATGTCTTAATGTAATGTGATAAAAACACCGGACTGTATGTTGATCTTTTTTTTTTTTTTTTTCTTCAAAGATAATAGTTTCCTCACTGTAATGCTTCCCACAGTCATCCCAGTATTGATCTGAAGTGATTGATTTGATGATTGTAGTGTGAGGTTAACTTCCTGAATCTTTTCCATCAAACATTTGTATTTTGATTGTGAAGATTGGTGTTTGTGGCTGTGGATGGTTTACAAGCTCCCACTTCAAAAGGTGCATTAACAAAAGGCCTGAGCACTTTGTGCGTGTGAAACAATGTTGCTTCCCTGTGTGCAACTATGGAGACGGGTCTCGAAAGCGCAGGGCAAACTGCTGTATAATAGAAGCAACGCAGAGAGAGGTTTGTGTTAATTCAAGTGCTTTCATCATCTTGCCATCCATTCAGGGTTGAAGGATGTAGCTTTCGCAGAGCTACTACTATGTGTTGTTTTGCCCTCTTTTTGTAAATACAGTGTACTTAATAAAAGAATGATATGAAGATGAACTTGGTATTCAAGTTTTGAAGTTTTTTTTTTTTTACAGCGGTGGAGTGGCTATTCTGACACTGTAGCATTTTTATTTTTTGGGGCGGGCACCAAACTTTTCATAGGTCAACATGACCTACTGAATGTTAATTTTTAAAAATATATATTAAGTAAATAGTTAGTGCAACAGTATGAAAATCACTTTGGAAGTTCTTTTTTTTTTTTTTTTTTAAATGTGTGTTGGGGGTGACTTAAAGCTAAAAAAAAAAAAAAAAGGAAAACTACATATACATAGGTCCAAATATGTATAATAAAAAAAAAAAGGAGGAAAAAAAATGATACTTTTTTTTCGGACCATAAGATTATTACGAGTGTATTATTGTAATATATTGTATTTCAAAAATAAATTAAATATATATTATTTACTTTTGATTACGGCTAAATCAGTTTCTCTTCGAATTCTGTTGAAAATGTAGATATGGCCTTGATCAAAGATCTGCGGGCCGCCGTGGCGTTTTGTGCGTCATCCGTGCACGGTTTGACAATCAAAACTTTATTGCTCAAACCGGAAGACAAAACTGGAGACGTGTCAGGAAGAAGCGAGAGATCCATCTTAAATGGATGACCGCCGCCTATGATAAGTTTTCCGCAATATTACATTTGTATTTTTTTACGTTCGGGTAGAGGAATAGTTTATTCTAAATATATAGTTAAAGGGCAACACGCTGGATCTCCTTGACCATGTTGACCAAATTTGAAACCAAGTCGGCCCGTGTTAAAGGTAAGCGTTGGCCAGCTGCTGCTAGCTTTTTAGAGGCTAATGTTAGCGAGCTATCCGGTGAAGTAATGATGATGTCTGGGTGTACACAGTCAAACGTTGTTTATCAGTCTGTCTTACTTAACCTTTTGTATGGAATTATGCAAATATTTAGATGTTTCGTTTTTTAAATGACATTTCAAGTACAGTACGCAAATCATCCGGTCACAATGGCTATAAGCTAATATCATCCGTGGATGCCCTACTTTGTAAATTATCTTGATCTTCTTCCGTTTGTTTGTTTTTTTACTAATGTATTATTGTTACGTTTCAGGCCTAAGTTTCCACCCCAAGAGGCCGTGGGTGCTTGCGAGTTTGCACAACGGTGTCATCCAACTGTGGGACTATCGCATGTGCACGCTCATTGACAAGTTTGACGAACATGATGGTAAAAAAATAAAATAAATCCTAATATGTAGATATGAATAGATGGCTGGATGGATGTGTCTGAAGGCAACAACCGACTTGGTTGGACTGACTATCCTTGAAGGCAACAAAATCAGCGATTTGACTGTCCCTGAATGAAACTGGCTGCGATGAAAGGATGGCTGGAGAAATACTTTTTGTCACAATCACATCTATGGATGGATGGATAGATATGGATAAATTGTAACTTAGACAGAAAGGGATAGTCATACATTGTTTCTTTAGTTTCTTGTTGACTTTAATGCCCGCTACCACTAAAGGCTACCTGAACACCACCATGAAAATGAATAAATATAGCTTATTTCATAATGCAGTACAAAAAAATGCATGGAAATTGCTGGAGATAAAGTCTAAAGTTAAATTATGTGCTATTCTTGTTGTCGTCATATTTGTCCAAAAACAAATGTACCTTGAGTTGTACCCGCCATTTAAAATTAACTAAACACACAAATAAGGACGGTCCAATATTTTTTCTGTGACTGACAGAGGTGAGGAATTAGTGTTTTCAGACTGTCCCAAAGGCAACACCTGGTAGCTAGGTCAATAGTTATGGGGAAAAAAACTGTAATTGTCACACTATCCCTTTTCTTTTGCGCTCTTTGTTGTGTTTAGATGTAACTTATGTATGTTGTCCCCTAGGTCCCGTTCGAGGAATTGATTTCCACAAACAGCAGCCTCTGTTTGTGTCTGGAGGAGATGATTACAAAATCAAGGTAATCAATTGTTATGTGATTCTTTTTAGTTAGGCCCTCTTTAAACCCAATGTTGTATTTCTTTCTCTTTTTTTTGAAATAGTTATCAATTCTTACATTGTTTGTTTATTTGACAAGGTATGGAACTACAAGTTGAGACGCTGCCTCTTCACCTTGCTCGGACACCTGGACTACATCAGGACTACCTTCTTCCACCATGTGAGTTGCAACCTTTTCTAAACATCTTGAAGGAGATGGCTGGAAAATGTCATTTTTAATTAATAACGTGGACGTAGCCTGAAAGTCTTGGTGCCTCTCTAGTGTTTATCTCTGGAACATGGAAATTATTGCCACAACATAATCCATTCCTGTGCTCCTTTTCTAGGAGTATCCCTGGATTCTGAGTGCCTCCGACGACCAAACCATTCGCATCTGGAATTGGCAGTCCAGGACTTGTGTCTGGTAAACTGAATGATAAACCCAACATGGAACAATTGTACTCAAGTGTAGAATAATCATCAATCCTCGCTGCCCCGCTTTGTGTCAACAGTGTGCTGACAGGTCACAACCACTACGTCATGTGCGCCCAGTTCCACCCCTCGGAAGACCTGGTGGTGTCAGCCAGCCTGGACCAGACTGTGCGAGTGTGGGATATCTCCGGTGAGGGTTTTAGGGGACAGCGCAGGAGGCTGGGGGAAGGTTGGGGTGTGCAGTGGGTCTAGGAAGTGAACACATCATTGTTGATACCATGGATTTAGTTTATTTATTTATTTATTTATTTATTTATTTTTGTAATGCAGGAAATCATGCATCATATAGTCTGTGCAATTCAACTAGAGAGGTTTTATTATTTTTAATTACTTTAAGATGTTCAGCCAGTTTTGAACAGCATGACACATCATGCAGGAATTCTGATTCCTCTTGACAAATATTTTAAGGCAGGAAAAAAAAATTGTGTGTGTGTGTGCCCTGCGGTTGGCCTCGACCAGTTCAGTGCGTACCCTGCCCCTTGCCCTAAGATAGCTGGGATAGGCTCCAGCATACCTGTGACCCTAATGAGGATAAGCAGTTTAGAAAATGAATGAATGAATTAGGGGAAAATGTAAAAATTGTCAAAGTATTATTTATTTTAATCCAAAACTATCAGGCAAAAAATATTCAAATACTGAAGAAAAAAAACAAGATAGAAAAATAAATAATATATATATTGAAAACAAATACATTTGGGGGAAAAAAAGAAAAAAAAAAAGATTAAAATAAGATGAGGGGGAAATGCCAAAATATTACAAAAAAAACATCTAAAAATAAAAAAATATGTATATTAGAGGGATAAATAGCCAATTAAAAAAGTAAGATGAAATGTGTTTAGTAAGATGAAATATTAGCTAAATTGCAAATATATTAAAAACATTAGAATGTATAAAAAAATATTTGATAAAAATTACACAGATGTAAAACAAAAAATATGAGATGAAAAATCCAATGTTAGAGCAAACCACAAATATCTTAGGGGAAAAAGTAAAAAGACTAATATTCTGAGCGAACAGTTTGAAAATGTATCATGGTGTCCACCCCTCCCCAATTCAAAATAACTCATAATTCAACAGATGTGTTCACTCCCTATCAGATGAGAAAGGGGCTGAAACGGGATGGCGATTCACATCCCGAGCCGTCCTCTTCCTCTGCGACTCGTATAGGACAATCTCTGCGGGCTGAATGCGCAAACACCTCCTCCCATTGAAAATGTATTGATCTTAATGTGACAACATTAAAATCATACTTGATGAGCGAGGAGGCGTTTGCGTGCCTCTGCATGTTTCTTGATGTCTTTGCTGTCTGCTTGTTTGTCTTGGATCTTAACAATGTCTCCTCTGTCATCTGTCTGTTTGTGAGATCACTGGCCCTTGATTGCATTGGAATTGCCTTACTGTCCACTCATACTTACATTATAGTATACTGTACTGTATTTTTATTTCTTATACGAAACAACCCTTCAATGGCGACTGAACAGCATCCGGGACTACTTACTTTTCTGAAATTTCTGCGATCTTCTGTTTTCGGGGGGTTAGCATATAGCTCACACTTTTGCACCAAACTAACACAAAGGGGAAAAAAAAATACATTATTGCACTATTGTGAACTGCTTTATTTATACCAACTAGTAATGTAAGTTGCATGCATGTGACTCATCAAGCCCGCATGAGCACTCAAGTAAAATAACATCACGTTCTTCACATCCGAAGCCCCATCAGAGCACGTCTTTACAGCGCCAACCACCAACACCCACACCCTCCCCTCCCTACGTGCCCCCTTGTCCACCGCCCTCCCTGGAAACATCCACATTTGCACACGGGTTCCTAGTTCCATCCCGTTTTCCGTTCATCGCTTCTCACTGCTGAACCAGACGCTCACCACGTTGTTTGTTCAGGCGGGAATCAGCACCAGCGCAACCCCAATCATTGTTTTCCCTCGCTAACCCAATCAAACGCCGTGTGCAGGACAGCCAACGTTTGTGATGTTTCCATCCTGAGTGTGTGTCCGTTGGTCCAGCAGTCGGTCTAAACTTTGCTTCTGCTTCTTGTTGCGTTTTTATTTATTGTATTTTGATTGTTTTGTTGACTATTTCTTTCCCTCCCAAACAATATGTTCGCCTGTTCGCGCCCCCGCCGTCGCATCCGCGACTCTGAATGTCGGTTGCAGGTCTGAGGAAGAAGAACTTGTCGCCCGGCGCCGTGGAGACGGAGGTCCGCGGCATCTCCGGCGTCGACCTGTTTGGCGCGTCGGACGCCGTCGTCAAGCACGTGCTTGAGGTGAAATCAGGGGGGGGCGCGTTTCGCGCTGCGGTCGCTGTAAGAGTTTGAGGGAGACGTTATGGTATTTTCTTGAAAGCGTCTCAGTAGAGTTGGATTTAAATTAGGCTTGACTTTTTTTGTATACAAAACAGAGGGGTCCTCAATTGATAGTCCAACATACAAGGTTACAAAACCATTGCACTACTTTGCGCTGTGATGTTTGAATAGTCAGTCACATAATGACATGTTCATTTAGTGCTGTAGTTTGAAATTTGATTTAGATTTATGTTATAGAGGTGCTTTTTATATACAAATACAGTATTTCATTGCTATTTTTGAGTAATTGACTTCCCTTTTGATGCCACAAGATGACTAATGCACTACGTGAAACTCAAACACACGACAAAATCATGCATCAGCACCAATCTACCACAAGGTGGTGACAAAGCTGTATTTGTATTAGGGTTTTGGCCTGGGCACAAAAACAGTAAATAGGTGACTGTGAATTGAGGGCGAACATTATATTTGTAATGACTTGAATTGCATTAGTGTAGATTAGTAAGTCTATTGCACAGTCTAACATAAAACATTTGAGTTACATTGCCAACTTAGGAAAGGAACCCTGTTGTAAACCGAAGTTCCCCTGCATTATGACAAATATTTATTTTTTTAAATTGTTAGTCTGAAACTAAACAATCCTTCAGGACACCATGGAATGTCTCCCTATGACGCTGGACCACAGGCCAATTGTCTATAATTTATGAGACTTGAGGTAGGAAAAGCAAAAAAAAATGAATTAATAGGTCATCTTTATTTATATATGTACTGTATAATACAATCAGATCCAATACAATCATATTGAGATGGGATTGGGACCGGCCGGCCCGCAAATAGTGAAAATCCGGATCTAGTGGTCAGACATTGTAATTCCATTGGAAAATAGATTTTTATTTATTTTATTTTATTTTTAAATAAAACTTCAATCAATTAGCAGGGATGTACTGGCGGTGTTTTCTACAACCGGCCCCCCCACCCCACCGGTCTTCTCAAAAAAAAAAAAAAAAAAAAAAGTGTTGCCCCAGAAACAAGCAAAAACAAAAAAACTCAGCTAACCAACCACAAGTATGCCAGGGTACTCTGAAATACAATTTCAATCACATGTTAAAAAAAAAAATTAAATTAATAAAAAATTAGTTGGGTCTATGGTAGGGGTGTTAAAAAAAATCGATTCGGCAATATATCGCGATACAACAGCACGCAATTCTCGAATCGATTCAATAGGCAGCTGAATCGATTTTTTAACATCCATTTTTGATGAAAAACTAACTAACTCTCACACCTTAAGCATGGAAGAATGTTATAGTAATGGAAAATTAAGCCTTAATATTTTTATTTCAATGCTGTTCTAACATGAAAAATGTTGCAACCTGTTTGTTAAATACAGTGGCTCAGTTATAAAACTGAAGTTTGAGATCAATAATACATTTTCATACAAATCTTACAGTGTACATGTACAAGTTTACTGAATAGTATTTTCTAAATTTGAGAAAAAAAAATCGCAACAATCGATTTGTAAATTCATATCGGGATTAATCGGTATCGAATCGAATCGTGACCTATGAATCGTGATACGGATCGAATCGTCAGGTACGAGGCAATTCACACCCATAGTCTATGGTGTTGCTGCCCAGCCAAATGTAAAGCAACCAAGGAAAGGTTTTGCAAGATTCCAAATTCTGGAAATGTGCCTGCCGTAATATTGCCTCCATTTTGATGTCACGGTTGGTTAATTTACATAATACTGCCTCCATGCTGAGTTTTCCCCTCTTGACTTTGCGAAGTCGAAGGTCAGTTTCAAACAGCCGCCAGACTACACGACTGTCAAAAAAATTAAAGCGAGGCACAGTTGCAGTGTTGGCACAGATTCGCATTTGCTAACGGCCTTCACTAGTAGTGAAAATAAAACTTAAATCTGTGTTTTTATGGTCTTTACGGGCGCATGTTTTTTGGGGGCTCAACAAGTAGCCACACCCAAGCTCCGCCCCAATCATCATAGTAATGAAATCTCTACTATTTGTTATTGCTACAGCCTATGAAGTGATTAAAACGCTGCAGTGATTTCCCAGCAGTATGACTTGCACTGATAGCTGTTTCTTTTGTCCAGGGTCACGACCGAGGCGTTAACTGGGCCACGTTCCATCCCAGCATGCCTCTCATTGTGTCAGGCGCTGACGACAGGCAGGTCAAGATTTGGAGGATGAATGGTAAGAATTGAATCGATAGTTTTCCGTGCTTTGAGACACGCTTTATGATTTGGCACTGTAGAAATCACGTAACTGATATGGTATCCTGGATAGTGTTGAAGAGACTATAAACCTTTTGCATTCCATTTGATAGTTTCTTGTACAGTTACTAAACATTGCAAAATATATTCGAATCTGTAACGTTTCCTGAAAGTACAACTCTATTGTATCAACATTTTTATTCAGAGGATATGCTTCAATTAGTCAATTAATCGGCAACTTACAATTGAGTAACAAAACTTGGAAAAATGTCTCGCCTTCCTCCTCCAGAATCCAAGGCATGGGAGCTTGACACATGCCGTGGCCACTACAACAACGTCTCCTGCGCCGTATTCCACCCGCGTCAGGAGCTGATCCTGTCCAACTCTGAGGACAAGAGCATTCGAGTGTGGGACATGTCCAAGAGGACCGGCGTGCAGACTTTCCGCCGGGACCACGACCGCTTCTGGGTGCTGGGCGCGCATCCCAACCTCAACTTGTTTGCCGCAGGTACGTAGCCGACCAGTTTGGAGTACAGTGTTGCCCTGCTATAGCATATAGAGTCCTTTGTACTGTTATTGTGCCAAATTATAATACAGTTTAGGAATAGTGCGGGCACTATCAAATATTTTTAAAATGTATTATCTTAATGATTTTTCCATCGAATAATTGAGAAAAAAAGCATTGAGTAATCCTGTTCCTGTCTTCTTCTGGGCACGTTTAGCGCATGACTGCCCTCTATTGGTTAAGTGAATACCTAAAACAGAGTGGCAGTTTATATTTTGGAATAATTACAGCCCAGGTGCTTTTTAGGAAGTCCAAACTTATTTCCCTGTGTTTGGGGGGGAAAGTAAATGTGCTGTGTTGACTTTAATAAAAGCCTATTAATTCAGTGAACGTTTTTTAAGCAAATAACTAATGCCATTCGGCCACTAGATGGTGCACTAACAGAATAAATATCACATCACAGCCACCATTCCAATACTGCATGCATCTGCACAAAAAAACAAAACAAAAAAGTCTGTATAAAACATGGGCAGCCCAAACATTTTTCCTGCAGAGCTTTGAGGCAGAAAACTTTAAACTCTTGGTCGACTCACAATCCCTATTTAGAGCGTTCACCTTATCAACATTTTGGTCGTATAACCATTTACTGCTCCGACTGTGTTAATGTAGCATCTATACTAATTAGCCCCTCAATGGTGTTTTGCATTATTGTTAGCAAAATAAGAACTAAGAAATACTTTCAAAAGTGTGTTTCATGTTTAAAACATTTGAAGTGTATGCCCCGTGATAAAGGGGTTCACTGTTGAAATGCCTCCACGAAGGATGGAGTTGACCAGAATATGCAAGTTTGTTTTCCAGTTATGTTAACGTTCAACATTTTCCTCCAGGCCATGACAGCGGCATGATTGTGTTCAAACTGGAACGCGAGCGTCCGGCATACGCCGTCCACGGCAACATGCTGTACTATGTCAAGGAGCGTTTCCTGCGCCAGCTGGACTTCAACAGCAGCAAAGACACGGCTGTCATGCAACTGCGCAGGTACAGATGCGAAAAGTTCCAATATTTTGAAAAGTTTAAGAATGCATACCGAACCATATTGCTTAGGGGGAAAAGGGCATTTTGACTTTGTTGATATCCTCAGAATCGGTTGTTTTCTTTTTGCAGTGGCTCCAAGTTTCCTGTGTTCAGCATGTCCTACAACCCCGCTGAGAACGCTGTGCTACTCTGCACTGTGAGTATCATCGGCCATTGATGGGTAAAAAAAATAAAGCAATGAAATGAGGACTATATTGCTTATTTTGCTAGTGAATTTGGAAACATTGACTTGGCAAAGTGTCTCAAAGAATTCCACCGATGTCTTAAGTCAAGTGTGTTTAGCTATTACCTACACCTATAACATTTAATTTTGTATTGTCACCTTTCAGAGGGCCACCAATTTGGAGAACAGCACCTACGACCTATACTCGATTCCCAAAGAGAGCGACTCCCAGAACCCCGATGGTACGGAAACGGTGCAGTGAATGACGCTTGTCTCGAAGGATGACGATGTAACGATATTTCTGTCCTTCTCAGCACCCGAAGGAAAGAGGTCCTCTGGCCTCACAGCCGTGTGGGTGGCGAGGAACAGATTCGCTGTCCTGGACCGCATGCACTCTGTAAGTACTGAATCACTATTCATTGTAGTTGAGGAAACAAGATGGATCTAAATATTCTATGGGTGGATTTACACTACAAAGTTCAGGAGACACAATCGTGCTTGGGTAGGCCTCTTCCAAATGTTGATGCATATTCTATTTGCTTTCTGAATATACAAGTGCATCTCGATAACTTAAAATACAGTGGTCCCTCGCCATTTCGCAGTTTACTTATCTCTGATAAACTATATCGTAGATTTGTATTTGGGTTGTATATCGCTATATTGTGGATTTTTGAGAGATTACCCCCACCTTTCCCCGATTCACTGTATTCTTTAGTTTTGCTGCTCTTTTTCTTTATATTTACAAAGTTAACAAGTGTTTAGAAGGGTGGTAACTGTGTGATGGCTTCATTATGGCTCAGAAGTGTAACTGTCAGAAATCCCGCCCTCCCCTTTTTTTTTAAAATTTAATTTTATTTATTTATTTTTATTTATTTATTTATTTTTTTATAAACGTCCTCTTCTTCGAAAATTCACCTATCGCGGGTGGGAGTGGAATGTAACGCCCGCGAAAAGTGAGGGAGCACTATGTTGTGAAAAACGATTGCAATAGTTAAATTAAAAAACCAAAAGTTTTATTTTATAGCTACTATTTTATGATTCTATTTTTTATAGAATTTAGGAATTTAAATACAAGTCTGAGCTTAACCTTTTTTTAACTGAACTATTGAAATACGTTTTATGAGGATGCACCTGTCCACTTTCCTACCATCTTCCATAAAACCATTCATTGTAAGTCTAATGGCATACAATTAGAATAGATTTACAGTATTTTCATTATACCTCAAGCTGCATGAACGGGAAGCCTGATGAGTGGCCCAAAGCGGTGCCCCAGTTTCTGATGCGAAAAAAGGAAAAACATGATGAGGAGGGGGGAATAACAGCCTCAGACTGCTTCTGTAAGGGAGGAGCACAGTATGAATTTTGGGGTGAAAAAAACCCTCAGCAAACATGCACATGTATACACAACAAACAGCAACACAAATACTTGCAGATGTTGAAGTGTGTTTGGGGGCTGAGCATTTGTTTGCACCTACACTGTAAAAGAAGAAGGAAGGGGGCATTGGTAACCGACGTATTGCTTTCTGTTATTGTTTTACTCTGGTGTAAATAATTTACACATTAAGTCAGAGTTGGCCACCTGGACATGCAATGTAATTCCTGTCTCCTCCTTCCCCTATCCACGTCTTGTGCAGCTGCTGATCAAGAACCTGAAGAACGAGATTGTGAAGAAAGTGCAAGTGCCAAGCTGCGAAGAGATCTTCTACGCTGGCACCGGCTCGCTGCTGCTGCGTGACGCAGACGGCGTGACGCTGTTCGACGTGCAGCAGAAGCGCTCGGTGGCTACTGTCAAGATCGCCAAGGTCAAGTACGTGGTGTGGAGCGCCGACACCACCCACGTGGCGCTGCTGGCCAAGCACGGTAAGACTAAATGACTAAACGTCGTCAGATGTGTAGTGGCTGTGACATATGCTAAATTGTTCCCCCCCCTTGTTGTCTATCAGCTATTATGATCTGCAACCGCAAGCTGGACAGCCTCTGCAACATTCACGAGAACATCAGAGTGAAGAGCGGCGCTTGGGATGAGAGTGGCGTCTTCATTTACACCACCTCCAACCACATCAAATACGCCCTCACCTCGGGGTACGTGCACACCCACCCTCGACATTCAAGTGGTGTTCCCTCGCTATATCGTGGTTAACCGTTAGCACTGTATCGGTGACACCGCATATAAAAAGTTGCTCCCATATTTGTGTAGAGCTCTACCAAACTTGCCGTTGACCGCACACAATGATTTTCCATCTTTCACAGTGTACACGCACACAAGTACTCACAATACACCCAATAAATCAAATATTAATACAAAATCAGAGAGAACATAATTAAAAATAGAAAGTATAATCACATCATTTTCCATTTTAAAGGGATTCTTGACTCATTTAGCCATTTTCATAAGTAAAAAGTTAATATTTTGTCAATTAATTTGATAACTGCATTATTTTTCATGTACAATTAATACCTTTAAAGGGGAAGTCAACCTTAAACATTTCTTGAAAATATGATACATGTGACCTCACTAGTCTAAACATGACATTCTGATTAATATTTTATATTTGTGGAATATGATTTATGAAACAAAATCTATCTTTCTTTTTTTTTTTTCTTTTCCCCACAACTCAGGGTGCGACCATTTTGCCACTGAAGATGACATCATTGATTTTGCTGCTTAACTCATATTCCACTAACACAATATTAACCAGAATACCGTATTTAGACCACAGTGGTGGCTGCATGGAACATATCATTGTAAAAAAATACATAAAAATTAACAATAAAATAAAAACACATCTTGACACTTGCTGTCGACTGAAGATGACATCACGCAAGCTGAGGAACCGGCTAACAACCAATGACATTAGCAAACTCAGCCGTGATTGGTCGTTACCCGTTTCCTCAGCACACGTGATGTCATCTTCGGTTAACAGCAAGTGGCAAAATGTGTTTTCTAAAGTTATTAATTGTACATAAAAAAAAATCAATTATAGACAAAATATTAACTTTTTACTCATTAGAATGGCTAAATGAGTTAAGTATTCCTTTAGATATCGAACAAATTTAAAATGACAATTTTGAGCCCCCACCGGGAAGGGAAAATCTCTCGTAAAATTAACCCACATCATAGGATAATCACTCAGGAAAATTTGTCCTTAGCGTATTTTAATCAGAAGCAGGCAAAATAGCTCAAATTCGTTCCCGATTATCGGCATGTCTGACCACGCTCTCACAACGCATCTCTCCATGTAGTGATCACGGCATCATCAGGACGCTGGACCTGCCCATCTACGTGACCCGCGTGCGAGGCAACAGCGTGTACTGCCTGGACAGGGAGTGCCGACCGCGCGTCCTCACCATCGACCCCACCGAATACCGCTTTAAACTGGCCCTGGTCAATCGCAAATACGACGAGGTGCGTCTCACGAGCGACGTCGGGACTTCACAGAGCCTCTGCCATGCCAAAGTCGGAGTAGCGTTCACCGTCAGCGTGGTCATCATTGGCTGAACAATTCAGCATATTAACTGGCTATAAGAGGTTCACTTGGTTTAAAAGGCTTCCAAAAAGTTTCAAGGTTGTGAACAGATAGCCTTATGGTTTGTTTGTTTGTTTTTTTATTCAAATATTTACTGTATTTGTGTACCCTTCGCATACAAAAGGACCAAGGGAAATGACAATGTTGATACAGTTGAGAGCTAATCAGCGCTGGGTTGTTGCTACATTTTGCAGGTAGGGATGTAACGATATCCAAACATTACGGTCCAATATCACGATATGATAATTCTCACCATATTGTAGAGAGGTTGGCGATACCAAAAGTCAGAATATTGTAAAAATATGAGCTCTAACTAAAAAAAAATTGTGCTTTTGTCCATAACAGCAATGCATACAAACAACCTACAATCTTAAATAACACTTAATTTTTACCAGTTAGTCAACCTCATCCCGTTTTTATTTAGTCCATTTTTAGCCGACTATAAATCTAGCATTTTTAGTCTATTTTAGTCCAAGAAACTTTTATTCATCTAGTTTTAGTCAACAAAAACGGTCAACATTTTAGTCGGGACAACCATTTTAACCCTATATATATTTTTTTTTTTTGTCAGCAGATTATATTTCACATAAAATTTCCTCAACTTTTTGATGAAAAACTTCACACACAATTACTGTGGCTTCTATGGGCTCATGGTATGAGCTAGTAAGTTAACTAGCTTTAGTTAGCAGTAGCATTAACATTGTTGGAAAATTATAGCCGTTAAATTAATGTTAAATTCTAACTATAATTTACCCCTTTTTTTGGGGGGGGGGGGACAGGTTGATTTCCATTTGCAGTTCTAGCACCCTCTGGTGGCTAGTTTTTTTTGTTTTTTTGTTTTGTTTTTTAGTGCAGCTTAATTTTCACAAGGCATGTTTTGGCCCTTCTATGTTTAAAATCCACGTTACTGGTCAGATGAAGGGGATCTTAATATGCTCATGAAGCGAGTCAATATATGGAGGAACTCGATGTGTGCTTACATTAGCAAGTAAGTGCCTCATTATTAACAAGCGTGACTGAAAATGGACTAAAACTGAGACTAAATTTAAAAATGGCAGACAAAATGAACATTAGTCACGAGCATAGCCGCCACAGCCAGAAAAACGTGTATGAAAGTTAACATACAAAAAGAGTCCACTAGTAGTGGTACTCTACTAGTCAAAAGTAAAAAAAAAAAAAAGTTTCTGAGTTGAAACTTGTGACTGTTGGTGTACGTGCTACTGTGTATTTAACCAAGTTGACGCTTTCAGGTTCTTCACATGGTCCGTAACGCCAAGTTGGTGGGCCAGTCCATCATTGCTTACCTCCAGAAGAAGGGCTACCCGGAGGTGGCGCTGCACTTCGTCAAAGACGAGAAAACTCGTTTCAGCTTAGCTCTGGAGTGCGGGAACATCGAGGTAACGGTCACAGTTACAGGTCCCGTTACTCTCCTTTGCGAAAAAGCTGCAAGTTCATTGCCGCCGTTTTCTTCTCTTGCTCAAGGTGGCGCTGGAGGCGGCCAAGGCGCTGGACGAGCGCAGCTGCTGGGAGCGCCTGGGCGAGGCGGCGCTGCTGCAGGGACACCACCAGGTTGTGGAGATGTGCTACCAGAGGACCAAGAACTTTGACAAGCTCACCTTCCTCTACCTTATCACCGGCAACCTGGCCAAGCTGCGCAAGATGATGAAAATTGGTAAGGGAGGGAGGGAGAGGTTTTCACTTGGCGTGATGATCGTAGCTGAAATGTGTTATTTGTTTGTCGGTAGCTGAGATTCGGAAGGACATGAGCGGCCACTACCAGGCAGCGCTCTACTTGGGAGATGTCAGCGAGAGAGTCCGAATCCTGAAGAACTGTGGGCAGAGTGAGTTAACAGCAACCTAAGCCACATTTTCACTAAATAAATTAAATAAATAAATAAATCGGCCATTTTATTTTTTTATTTTTTTTAAGATGCTATATTAAACACCATATAAAACACAACTCTTTAATCATACCCAAGGTCTTAAAGAAGCCTAAAAAAAAAGGTCTCTTCAAAACTAAGGCTGAATTCTCGGAGAAATACATTTTTTCGAAAAGGAAAGTATGTTGTAAGAACATGTCTTCGGGGAAAATAATAATAAAATAAGGAAAAAAAGATAATAAATTATGTAGTTGTGATGTCAGTAATATGTCTGAATGGAAAAATGACAAAAAAATTAAAAGGGGGGGGGGGGTGGACGGGGGTGGTTTGGGATAGTAATTGATAAATGAAATGTGGTTGATGAAGTATGTTGTAATAACATTGTCCGAAAGGAAAAATACATTTTTAAAAAGGGGGGAACAAAATGATAATCAATAAACGAGTGGTGAAGTCTATTGTAATAACGTGTCCGAAAGGAAAGATGCATTTAAAAAAAAAAGGGGCGTGGGGGTTATAATCAATAAATGAGATGTGGTTGTTGAAGTCTTTTATATGTCCGAAAGGAAACCTAAATAAAAATGAAGTAACAAGTAATCCTTAAATTGATCTGACAATGCTTACAAATGGCATACACAATAAACAAAATACGATAATTTAGTGACCATATTACCACTCTCAATGATCAAACTTGCATTTCCACAATAGATCCCAATGACATATTGGGGACTTCAGAACCCGCCCCAAAAAGTAGAGCTGGCCCAAAAGGTCCCACATCTTCTTAAAAGTACTATAATTCCGTGAGCCTCGAAAGCGCCATCTTGTGATTGGTTTATTTCAACTCGGTGATCCACACCAAAAATTCTGACCATATAAAAGTTTTCAAAAAAATCCTAAATTTGGCTTCCTTAAATCCTGTATCCAGTTAGATACGTAGGGCAATGCAGAAAGTTACTATTTCCATGGTACATTTGCTGCTATGGAATCATGTCGCAATACAAATTTGCCAACTCGTATTTTTTCTCTCTTAGAGTCTCTGGCGTACCTCACTGCTGCCACGCACGGACTGGATGAAGAAGCTGAGGCCCTAAAAGAGACCTTTAATCCGGAGAAGGAGACTGTATGTTGTGAAATGGACTCTCAATAGTCATAACGCCATATTTTGGCAATAAAACATCATTTTTTTTCTCTGTCACTCGTAGTTACCTGAAGTGGATCCCAATGCCCAGCTCCTGCAGCCACCGCCGCCCATCAACCCCCTCGACACCAACTGGCCCCTGCTCACCGTCTCCAAGGGCTTCTTCGAGGGAGCCATCGCAGCCAAGGGTAACGGCGAAACACAAAATGTGACAGGAGTTGAAGTCGTTCAGCCACTTGACGTTTGCGGGTTTTGTAGGGAAAGCCGGTCAGATGGCCGCCGACTTGGACATGGACGCCACCGGAGCGGAGGGCTGGGGAGACGATGCCGAGCTTCAGCTTGATGAGGGTAAGCAGCGGGGCTGGGTTTAAAAAAAATTGAATAATAGATATCAAATTGAAATTATGACAATATTTTCATCTCACCCTTGCTGATCTCAATGTTTGTGTAACTCTTAAGTGATTATTATAACGTGTTACTTTCATAAACGATATCATTAACCAGTTACTGTCTCGGCAAAATTTTATCTGGAATGTAATGTCTGTGGCGTTTTTAATCATGTCCTAAATATTGAAGGTGAGTTGATGTTCCATAATTACTGTAATCAATATCGGATTGAAGTGATTCGAATCAAACTAAACTATCCATCCATCCATTTTCTTGACCGCTTATTCCTCACAAGGGTCGCGGGGGCTGCTGGCGCCTATTTCAGCTGGCTCTGGGCAGTAGGCGGGGGACACCCTGGACTGGTTGCCAACCAATCACAGTCAAACTAAACTATTGTAAATCAAAATCAAATCGAAGCCCAGCCCGAGTAAACAAGGGCAGACTGGCCATCAGGAATTTTGGAATTTCCCCCACCCATAATTAACTCGGCCCCTGCCAACCCAGTAAAAATGGATATTTGACGTCTTTACCCGTCAGTGGCAGTGAATGAGTGAATTGCCGGCTGCCGTGCGCAGTCCCTTCCCCGCCGATGAGCGACTAATAGTAATCACTGGAAGTCAACTGAACATGTGTTCCCTCAGATGGCTTCATGGATGCCCAGGATGGCTTTGGCGAAGATGGTGGCGCCAAAGAGGATGGTGGAGGTTGGGAGGTGGAAGAGGACTTGGACCTGCCACCAGAACTGGTAGGAGAGCCTTGATGGAGACGGGTTAAGAAAGGGAACTGGTCATGTGTGGCCTATTGGGCCATACTTTGCCCAACCTGGGTGTATATATTTTTTTAGGGGTGTCAGGCAATTAAAAGTTTTAATCGTAATTAATCGCTTGACTTCCGTTTCAGCACATATTTTTTATCTGTTCTAAATGTACAATATTTTTTTTTGACGTTTATATACTCTTTTTAACATAAAATTGGGAAAAAGCATTAAATAGAAATATGGCTGCATCTTTTAGTCATTGATACAGTAATTTCATAACATTTCAGAAAACTAGATGGCATAATTGCATTTGTAAGATGTTGGTGACAGCTCAGTACTTTGTTCTTTTCATATTAAGAGCCATCTCATCTTTAACATGAAATAACTTACAACTTGACTCTTGTCTCCGCCAAGGTTATTTTAGTTAACTAAAACTAATTAAAAAAAAGAAAAGAAACTAAAATTCAAAAAACAACTTAGTTAACGAAATAAAATAAAAACGAAAATGCTTTTTAAAAAAACAAAAACTAACTGAAACTACATTTTATGTTTACAAAAACTAACTATAGTTATAGCAAAAATGTCCTTCGTTTTAGTCTTTGGTAATTAATTTAATGCATGAGCCTTTGGAGATGATTTTAAATGTGATTTTAAGTATGGTACATTTATTTTGATATTAACCGCCGGAATAAGGATGTTTGAAAGTGTGTCACACAGAAGTGACGTTATTTAGCAACAGCCAATATAAAAGCACCCTTTGACATCGCTCTCATTGTTTGTTTTTTAATATTGCGCACAAGTAATACACATTCACTAAAACTGAAACTAACTAAAACTAAGCATTTATTAAATAACTAAAACTAATAACAGAACCACCCTAAAAACTAATTAAACTAACTAAATTTAAAAAACAAAACTAAAAATCGAAATGAGAACTAACTAAAATGAAAATTCCCAAACTATAATAACCCTGGTCTCCACAAATATATGCATTATTATTATTATTATGAAATTTATTACTGCTAAATTTTGACATGGACATGTCTGCTGCGTTGCGACTGGAATTCCCCCAGTACAGGCTTTCCAAGTAAGGGGGTGCTCATTAATCACACGTTTAAAAAAAAAAATAGTGGCGTTAAAGCAACTCTAAATTAACGCACTAATTTTGACACCCCTAATAATTCACCCCTAAAAAAACAAAAAACAAAACACTAAGTACGTTATATGCTACGTCATCAGGACCTACCAGCTGGCGCAGGCGGCACAACAGAGGATGGCTTCTTCGTGCCGCCCACCAAAGGAATGAGTCCCACACAGATGTGGTGCAACAACTCGCAGCTGCCGGTGGACCACATCCTAGCGGGCTCCTTTGAGACCGCCATGAGAGTAAGCAACCAGGAAAATGTCGCCAATAGCGTACCAAGCCAAGTGTTATTCAAAACATCGTCACGTTCCCTCCACAGCTGCTCCACGACCAAGTCGGAGTGGTCAACTTCGGCCCGTACAAGTCGCTCTTCATGCAGACGCTGTCCAGGGGCCGCACCTGCTACCTGGCTCTGCCCTCTCTTCCCTGCCTGCGGGGCAACCCCCAGAGGAACTGGAAGGACTGCGGAGCCAAGCAGGGGCTGCCGGCCGTGGGCCTCCGCCTGGCCGACCTCATCGCCCGCCTGCAGCAGTGCTACCAGCTGACCACGTCCGGGCGCTTCGAGGAGGCCGTGGAGCGCTTCCGGGCCATCCTGCTGTCGGTGCCGCTGCTGGTTGTCGACAACAAGCAGGAGATCGCTGAGGTAAGCCGGCAAACAGGCTGGATTTACAGTATAGTAAATTAAAAAAGGAAAAGGAAAAAAAAACAAAGTGCACATTCACAGTGGACACTACTCAGACATGTCAAGGTAGCTGAAACAGTACGCTAAGGCTAACTTCAAAATGAAGTTTGACAAATAATTACATTGACGGCAATGCAAATAGCCTTAGTTGACTTAACTTTCACGTCATGGCACGATGTGGCTAGCTTGACTTCCCTTTTAGACGTTTAGGATTTTTTTATTTTTTTTATTTATTTTTTTTATCGTAGTTGATTGACATTGTAGTTGCGACCAACATCAACACAAAGCTATCCCGAACTCAGTCGCTAATTTAGGACGCCAAGAAACCGCTGATTAATTACGCCGTCATGATATGATACGGCAAAAGCGTCCCACGTAAGTGGCTAGCTGTTAGCATTACCAACGAGTGCCTGGCTGGTAGCTGTAAATGAGTTTGACAGCTGGTAACCTGGCTTACTTGAATTATTTTTCAATATTCTGGACCAAGGCTGTTTTGTATTTCACTGTCCGTGTTTAACGGAAGGGAATATGCCTTAAATTACACTTTGAGGTCTTTTTTTTTTTTTTATATATATATTTAAAAAAAAAAAAAAAAAAAAAAAAAAAAAGCTAAATAAAACTTTGTCTTCATTTATTTATTATTATTTATTTCATTTATTTTATAAAACACTTTTCCCCATTAAAAAAAATAAAACATTCAACTCAAAATGTCAGATACAATCATTTAGATTTTAGGAACACAACTTTAAGCCATTAATCCCTTATTTTACACATGGACCATGTATAAAATGAGAATATTTCTGCCTAATATTGCACTTTAAATTGTGTTCCTAAAGCTTAAACAACTTTATTAGACATTTTTAATTGATTTTTATATTATTATTTAATGGAAAAAGCGTTTTCTAAAATAAATGACACTAAATTCTAAGCGGATATATTAGACATTTTGAATTGATTTTTCTTTTTGTTTGTTTGTTTTTATTTAGTGGGGAAAATATTTTATAAAATAAATGAAGACAATACATAATAAGCAACGATCGACATTTTGAATTGATTTTTTTTTTTTTTATGGGAAAAAAAAAAAAAGTGTCTTACAAAATGAATGAAGATACAGTACTATTTATTTATTTGTTTTCGGATCAAGAAAAACGATCCGATCCCTGATCCAATACGAACCATGTCTTTTGTGACTGTTTACTTATTGGTGTGTTTATTCATTGTTATGTTACCACTGTTGTAGGCTCAGCAGTTGATCACCATCTGCAAGGAGTACATTGTGGGTCTGACCATGGAGACGGAGCGGAAGAAGCTGCCCAAAGACACGCTGGATCAGCAGAAGAGACTCTGTGAGGTCAGGCTTCACTCGTCTTTATATTTTCTGTCTTTCGGTTTACCGGTTCTCTAATTTGCGTGTTTTGTGATCCCGTACAGATGGCCGCCTACTTCACCCACTGCAACCTCCAGCCTGTCCACATGGTGCTGGTGTTGCGCACCGCGCTCAACCTCTTCTTCAAGCTGCGCAACTTCAAGACGGCCACCGGCTTCGCGCGCCGCCTACTCGAGCTCGGCCCCAAGCCCGACGTCGCGCAGCAGGTTGGTCATCAAACTTGTAAAGTGTGCATTGTGTTTTTTACATTTTTTTTTTTTTGTTCATTATTCCACATTATGACTAAAATGAAATCAGACATTTAACATTTTTACCTTCACATTTCATGACTAATATAAACCATTCCAGCTTCAAATTATTTTTCACATTCTTCAAATCCCCCCCATTTTGTATTATTCTAATCAACATTCACAAATTTTTCAATTTTGCACATTTTCCATCCTCCTTTTACATATATTTATTGAGTTTAATCATTCCAATTTCAAACTGTCCCGCTCAGTTAGGACATCTTATTTTCCACTCTTCAATAATATCCACATATCAAAAATTCCACACTTGTGATAATATTACGGCCTTCCAAATTGTTTGATTTAAACCATTCCGCCATCAAAATGTTTGCCTAATTCAGAGGCTCTTATGCATTATTTACCAAATTCCTTAACCTGCAGAATAAACTTAATAAATTTAAGATATTTTCCTCTTCCATATTTTGTGACAGTTGAACAATATTAGCTCTTTCAAGCAACCTTGAACTATTTTTTCATTATCATTAAATAAAAAACGTAAGTAGTATTTTCCATATTTAGCTCCTCCTACTGCATTCTTGACCCATTCAAACTCCTCAATTTTGACATTTTCAGCTCATTCAGAACATCATAAACTGTCCCATTACCCAAAAACCAAACTTGCACAATGTAATTCTCAAATTAAGATAATGTAAGGGATGGTGAGGCAGTGCATTTCCCAGCATGCTTTGCAGCACTCATTGTAAATAGTTGTTGCTCTGTATTTGCTTTGATGACAAAGGAACATCACATATAAAGGACAGGATGGGCAAGTCAAGTCATCTATAAGCCTGAATGTTGATTGTGCTGAGTGACTTCGTGGATCACATATTCCGCATTTCAACAATTCAATACATTCCACAGCATTTCAATTCAGCATCAGCTTTTCAACACTCAAGTCCTACAGAATGGCATTCTTCACTTTCCATTAATATCATCTTAACATTTTCATTTTCCCGACCAACTCAGACTCGCAAGATTATGGCGGCGTGCGAGAAGAACCTGACAGACGCCCACCAGCTGAACTACGACCCGCACAATCCGTTTGACCTGTGCGCCGCTTCTTTCGTCCCACTGTATCGCGGACGTCCCGTGGAGAAGTGCCCGTTGTCGGGGGCCTGCTACTGCCCATCGTACAAGGGCCAGGTGTGCAGGGTTACTCAGGTAGGATGAAATAAACGCAGACGGTGCGATTTGATAGCCCTGAACATCACACTAATATTCACTTTTACTCACCAGGTGACTGAGATCGGCAAGGATGTGATTGGTCTGCGCGTGAGTCCACTCCAGTTCCGTTAAAACAGAAGGGAAATACCATCATATAAAAAAAAATATAAAAATGAAAACTACGATGTATGACAATGTTGCAAATGTAATCCTTGCATCTTTCTTAAGCAACTATCCTGCAAGAAAGCTTTTTTTGTTTTCAGGCTTTGTCATCTCTTGTGCAGTGGCTTTCATCAGCCCATCATTCTGTCAAATTAAAAAAAAATCTATGTAACAACGAGGGGGGAAATGAGTAATAAATGGAGTCAAGAATGAGGCAAAATTTTTTTGTTTTTGTATGTGTGCTGTATATTGTAATCCCACGTCTTAAAATGTCTAACATGCTTTTATCAAAAATACCTAAAGGATCAAGAATTAGATATTGTTTTCCCTGTGTATTTCTTGCCATGGTAAAATTGGTTAATTTTGGGGGCGGAGCAGTTTTTTTTGCTTTGTGCCAGCCACCCCACAAATTATAGCTTTTGTTAGGTCCTTATTAATTTTTGAAGTTGTGAAAATGTCACTTTTAATTCCAGGTGCATTTTCCAGACACACATCAGGATCTCCAGACCAACCCAAACATCCCCGGGGAGAAACGAAAAACACCTCTGCAACTTATGCAAAAAAATAAAAAATCCACACACATTTGGTGCACCCGCGCAACCTCAAAAAAATATATATTTTAAAAATGCACTTTCTTACAGTTTATATGGAAAAAAAAACTATCTTCATGAAACAAAACCTTGAAGAAGAAAAAAAAATTGCACATTAGGGGTATGGGCCAAACCCACAAAGGGGGAAGGGGTTGATTTGGGGGATTTATATTTGTTTTCAAAGGGGTTGAGTTTCATCAATTTATTTATTTGTTTATTTTCTTAATCAATTTCATTTCAATCCCCCCCCCCCCCCCCCCCCCCAGTGACTGAGGTCGATGAGCTGCCAATTCACTTTAAATATATTTATTGAGCGGAACAAACAGACGCAAAAAAAAAAAATATAATACAACTCGAAAGTCAAACGCAGACAACCTATCCGACTCGAGACCCCGATGTCACTCGCAAGGCCGCTCCCCTTAAATTGAAGGCCCTTACGTACAGAAGCTGTGTGTAAAAAAAAAAAAAAAAAAGTATTTCTTTACATTTTCTTAAATTGTTTTATGCAATACAGTGCACTTTTTTTCTGTATTAGAGAACAAAAAAAAGACATTTTTGTGGGAAGGAAAGCGTTTCAGGATCAGACCGGAAGTCAAACACCGGAACCCGGACGTTTTCTTTTCGCAACTTCCTGTTGTGTTGGTCATCTTTCAAACCAGGAAGATGGATTTGCTGTCGAACAAATGGACTTTTAATTTTCTACTTTGTTTGTGTTTAATCGGTAAGTTGACATCAGGACACCTTTAATTTTGTGTACCTTACTATTTTTGTGCACCGGGGGAGTGTTTCAGAGACAAAACGTTTCTATTGTTCCGACTTATTTTGTGAGTTAGCTAGCTTTATGCTAGGCTAGTAAGCGAGCCGACTTCTCAATAAAATTAGCTTGTGTCTTAAATGCCGGCTAATTAGTACGTTATCAATCCAGTGGAAGTTGGCCCTCTGGTTAACGTATCGTGGCTGTTAAATCACGCAAAGTTAACGTTTTTGTGTGCTGACGATCTGGATTAGTGCTCCAACAATGGGCGTCTGATCTTGAGCGTGACTACTCGTGATTTCAAACCGCCTGGAGCTCGACCGCAGCCTCCAATCATATCCCATGTACGATCCATGTAATTCATCGCAACTTGACCATAAACTTAACACACAACTGTTGTGAAATGTACGTTAAGTCTTGCTTAACTAATTTCGGGCTTCCTTATCAGTTCGGCGTGGAAATAATCCCAGAAAAATCAACGTTTAATGTTTATTTCTAACCTCACCTTGAAGTAGGGCCAATGGTACCCCAGCTTGTACCTTCTAAAAATATACTTGGCTGCCCATGTACCACCGCAATGGCTAACATTTAACTGCAGTGGCCTTGGAGAATGGCCTCGTTAAAAAAAAAAAAAAAAAAAAAAAAAGCAGACGTTTTATTCATAAAAGTATAAAGTAGAGAATATTTAATAAGCTACTGTAAACTGCACAGTTTTACTCTGAAATTACCTTCCACTGGACTCCACTTAAAAACGTAAGCCACACACACACAAAATGAATTAATATAATCGTCCTGACAAAGTCAAATTCATTGATAAAGTTGGTTAAATTGACCAACCTTACATGGCTGTGCAAAGCGTTGTTGTAGAATGGTGACCACATAGCTGATTAAATATAAATTGAACCCGTTTTTGTTATTGTTTTTTTAGAATTTCACTAGTATTTGCTCAACAGTCTTCGCTTAGCCATGCCTAATATAAAATATTGCTTTGGTGCCATCTGGTGGCCACTATGTTTAACTGAGGGGAGAAGCTTAATCTTTTTCAGACCATAGCCTGGTCTAATAGAAAAAAACTGCATTGCCATCATCTTGTGCCATCTACAGACAATAACAGTGTTTTTGTTTGGCGACAAATACTCACTGATTTTTTGCTTTTTATTGCAGGGCTTGGTCCCTATCCCCTGCAAAAAGTGTCGTGTTAACTGTTATGGTATTGTACTCCAATTACGGTGTTGTTCTTGTAGGTGTCGGCTGTACGTCAGTAGAGAAGAAGATCTACGTGCACCTCAACTACACCGTTCCGTGTGTGAGGCTGCTCAATGCCACGCATCAGATCGGCTGCCAGTGTGAGTAAAGCCACCATATGAATTGATGAGCGTATTTCATTGCTGTGTTAATACTTGAGTTTCTCCTCTGCCAGCCTCCTTGTCCGGAGATGTGGGGGTGCTCCATGTATTGGAGTCGGAGGAAAACCTGGACTTTGTGCTGCGCACGGGTCTCCATCCTCCCTATATGGTTATTCTGGAACACCAGCTCTTCACCAGGTTTTTTTGTTTATTTTGTATTTTTTTAACAAGGTATTACGCCACTGCAGTGGTTTTCTCTAATCCATGTCGGATCTGAGATACATTTTCAGAAAGACAGATTATACAAGATTTAGGCCTACAATGTTGTTTAAATTCATGCTTGATGGGTTGCCAGGCAACTATTTGCATACGAGCAATTAACAAGTACATTTTCCATAATGGTTTCTCTGTACCGGTCAGGTCCATCATGATGAAGCTGAACAACGGTTCCAGCAGAGTGGCGGGCGTCGCTGTCGTGGCACCCAACGCCAACCCAGTGGAGGGCTTCTCTCCACACAACAGGTGTCCCAATGAAAACACAGGTGCTTTTTCTCACTTTCTTTTTTACATGATTCATTGGACTGTTAATAGAATGCAATCCAATGGAAACAAGTATTTACCATGTTGGTAGCTTTTTATCTAAATCCTCTTTATCCGAAAAAGAAAATGTTTTCATTGAAAAGAAAGTCATTTTTAAGTGAAAAACACACAGCTCCAGTTTTTTTTTTTTATTGCTCTATTTGTCCAAAACACTTTTTTTTTCTTTTTTTTTTTTAATAGAAAACATTAAGAAAGCAATTTTTTCCAGATTAAAGCTAAAAACTAAACAAAAAAACAGCACAGTTGTAGACAAGCAATATGTAATGAATGGTCAAATTATTCTCGTCAGGCGTGTATTCGGAGAGCTACGACCCGGCCTTGGCTCACTGCAGCACGACTGTGTGGAATCCTCTTGGCAACGGCTTGTCCTACGAGGAGTTTGACTTCCCCATCTTCTCCCTGAAGGATGACAACGAGACACGCCTCATCCGACAGGTAGGTGGCGTCCCTTCTTTCCATCAGTTGAGCAAGAACAATGCAAGTTTTGACACCCCTCGGCTTCATCTCCGGCAGTGCTACTTGGACCATAACCGCGTGGTGAACGGCTCCGCCCCCCAGTACCCGCTGTGCGCCATGCAGCTCTACTCGCACATGTCGGCCGTCACCAACACGGCCACCTGCATGAGGAGGAACGATATCAACTTCAGCATTACGCCAGGTAATTTGGCAACGTGTGTTTTGGCGTACCAGAGGAAGTGTCCCGTAACACTTTGCTCCCGTGTAGAGTACGTTTGCGACCCGCTGGGCGATTTCAACGTTTGGGCCACCACCAGGCCGCTCAACAACACGGCCAAAGGACACAAGATGTCCGAGAGCGTCGTCATCGCCGCCGCTCGGGTGAGTTACTTGCTCCGTTATTACTGTCATCGCTGCTATGTGAAAAAGACATGTCCATTTTTGTGTTTTTTTTTTTTTTTTTTTTTTTTTTTTTTTTTTTTTTTTTTTGAATACATTGTTATGTTTTTGGGATAAAACTGAGCCTATTATTATTTTAATATTGCTGATTATGGCTTACAGCTTAAACAAAACTCAAATATCCTATCTCAAAATATTAAAATATCATGAAAAATGTATACAAGTAGGCTATTCAACTAATCACTTGAATCGTCTAATTAACTCGAAACACCTGCACGTGTTTCCAAGTGAATCCAGAATGTATGACTTTTTTTTTTTTTTTAATTGCATTACAGAAAATAAAGGACTTCCCGCAATATTCAAATTTTCTGAGACAGTCCTGTGTTTTTCACAAAGCAGCAACTTAAAATAAAACAACTGTCAATGTCAATTCTCACACACAAATATTTTACTTTTTTGTTTTTTTTTAAACTAAATTTCCAGATCTGCTTTTATCCAAAAACATGAAAACACCTTTTTGTTAGTTTTTTTTAATTAAAAAGAAAAGGAATAAATTGTTGTTGTCTCACAAAAACATCTTTAAAAAAAATAAATAACAATTAATCCGAAACATGAAGAAAACCTTATTGTTGATTTTTGGTTAATTCATAGAAAATGCATAAAACACATTTCCATTTTATAAAAGAAAAAACAAAACACAATAAGAATTTATGCTTGTTTTTTATGGGGTAAAAATTTTTAATGCATAAAAAAAAAACAAATAGAGAGAAACTTTTTATCCAAAAGTAAAAACGAAAAAATGTTTTCTTTATTGGGAACACATAAAAAAAAACTAAAAAATTCTTTATTACTAATGATTTTAAAAAAATATGACCAAATACTTTTTTAAAACAATATCTGAAACCTAAAGGAAACACAATTTTGTATTGCAGGTTCAAAATAATATCCCGCCCAACGGAATAATTGCTTTTGTTTTTATTAATTGTTTTTTTGTTTTTTTGTTTTTTTAATCTTAATTGTTCATTAAAAAAACAAACAAACAGATGTTCTCCATCTTCTTGCAGTGCTTCAACTTCCTAAATGGACTTTCGCACTAATCTAGTTAATATTGTTTAGCATCCCAAACTGTAAATTTTTGCCCCTCAAGGTCTCTTATTTTTCCCCTACTGTTTTTTTTTGTTTTGTTTTTTTTAAGTTTTCTTTCCCTCTTGTGGCTCGATCAGGGGATGTCGTGAATATTTTCAACTGTCTGCATGTGAAGCCCTTTGAGACTCTTTTGTGCTGAAAAATGTTAACGACGGCGTTGCTCCTTACTCCCCCTGTGCAGCTGGACAGCCGATCGTTCTTCTTTGACATCGCTCCTGGAGCGCAGAGCGCCGCCTCGGGCTTCATCACCTTGCTGGCGGCTGCCCACGCCTTGCGCAACGTCACCCAGGCGGCGCCGCCCAACCGCACCATCCTCTACGCCTTCTTCCAGGGGGTTCGCCCATTAATATTCACCTTGTTGATTGTTTTTATGTGTGTTTGAAACTTTTTTGATTCACCCACAGGAAACGTTTGACTACATCGGCAGTTCCCGGATGGTGTACGACATGGAGAATGAGCAGTTTGTGGTGGACTTAGACAACGTTCACTCTTTGCTGGAGGTCGGACAGGTGTGTTTGAACATGCAGTTGTGCTCCAATGAATGCAAAAGCATCAAGGGGGCTTGACTTCCTGTGCATGCCAGAACAACACAACGGGTCGATGACATGAAGGTTTGAAGCTAACTTGCTACAAAAAAAAACAAAAAACTTTTTAGCTGGTGTCTTTGAACAGATGTTTGAGTTTGACCTCATTCTGGGAGTCCGAACACCCAGGCAAAGCCGAACGTACCTTGAACGGGTAGCCGAGCAGTGCCGGATGCTCGCGTCACAGTAGTCGATTCGAGGCGCCGCTCATTTCGAGCAAGCGCGTGAACGCTCACAAAGGTGCTCCGACGTTCGCGAGTAGTGATTTTTCCACGACAATTTTCTTCGACATGGGCCAAAAGAAAGACAACAGTGCCAGTGGCAGCAAAGAAAAACAGAAAGTGCTACGAACCTCGGTGGATTTTAGGAAGGAGATAATTGCACCATGACTACTTATGTAAATACTGGCGCGAGACCCCCCCCCTTCGCCCCAACCTTAGCTGTTCAATAATGTGCCTGACGTTAAACACACTGATCTGAATATATTACTAGATAGCCGATAGCCCATACATGCCCGTACAAGCCGATGAAGCCACATGGCGGCCATCTTACTCCTTACCCTTAGTAGTCTAATAAATTTAAAATACTATTTTTTTTTTTTTTGTTAACTTTTTAGTTTACCTTTTTTTTTTTTTTTTTTTTTTTTTTTACATCCAAAAATGGAAAACTCACAGGTAACAATCAAACTGGCACGCAACAAACGCTCAACATTGCGAGAATTAACCAATTAAATAATAACAACAACAACAACAATACAAGAGAAAAAAAAAGGACTGAGATGTTACCAAGAAATAATACAAAAACCACCTAAACCAAAATAATATAACCCAAATGACACATCCTTACGAACAATCTGCATCGTTGCTCAATTATGCATGCCATATATGCCATCGTCTTTCACCCAGATCTTTTTAAAGGTGTATAGAAAAGTTTAAATTTTTTAAAAAGAATTTTCATTATTATTTTATTTTGTGGGTGGTACGGTGGATGACTGGTTAGCACATCTGCCTCCCAGTACCGAGGACGCGAGTTTGAGTCCAGGCTTCGGCCTTCCTCAGTGGAGTTTGCCTGTTCTCCCCATGCCTGCGTGGGTCTTCTCCGGGTACTCCGGTCTTCTCGCACATTCCAAAGACTTGCATGGCAGGTTAATTGAACACTGAATTGTCCCTTAATTGAACAATTCTCGCTAGGCGTGCTTGTGCGTGTGAGTATGAGTGGCTGTTCGTCTCGCCCTGGATTTGGCTGGCAACCAGTTCAGGGTGTATCCCGCCAAACTGCCCCAAGCCAGCTGGGATAGGCTCCAGCACACCCGTGACCCTTGTGAGGATTAAGCGGTTAAGAAAATGGATGAGTTTTATTTCGTTAACGAAAAGGTTTTTTGAATTTTAGTTATTCTGTTAGTTGTTAACTAAAATAACTTCGGTTTCATTCAGGTGGGCCTGCGTGCCGACTCCCAACTGTGGCTCCACTCGGATCCCGTCTCAAGGAGGAACGCCAGCGTCGACGTGCAGGTTTGTGGATCTCCCTTCCCGGCTCAACACATCCCATAAGACCTCCTCTATGATGCTTCTGTCTTTGTGTGGCAGGTGAAGACGCTGGTGGAGAACGTCCAGTTGGCCGTGACGGCTTTAAACGTCTCGGCCAGCGAACCCGACGTGTCGCAGCCGCTGCCACCCTCATCCTTCCAGCGTTTCCTGCGATCTCGGCCGATCCCCGGCTTGGTGATCGTGGACCACGAGTCGTCTTTCAGCAACAGGTGAAAAAGTGATTTAAAGGAGACATATTATGCATTATGTTCGGAAATGAAAACTCTGCTCATAGCTGTCAGGGGATTTCCGTGTTTCAGATGATGTGAGGTAGTCGTACTAGCTTAAGTGGCCATGAATCATTGGCCAAAAAAAAAAAAAAAAAGTGTAAGGCTGATTATTATGTAAATTAACCCTACTTTTGTGGCATTGATGGTCTTTCACACAGACACACTTTGAGAAATGGGCAGACAAAAAATTAATGGTTGTTTAATTTTACATTTGATGGTTGGGCAGGCAAGCAAGTATCGAATCGATTTTCCTTTTCAACCCTGATATCGATTCATAATGCCATGAATCGATTATTTCAATCTCTTTTTGCCATGAATTCATAAAAAAATTCATTTGAAAAGCCTTGTTTGTATCTTACTATTTGAAATTTCTTGTTCACTTGAATTTAAAAGTATTTTCTTAGATTTATGAAAAAACTGACTTATTGCACTTTAAGACAATTCAGATTTTTTTAAATTCTGAAAATATTTTCATCTCATCCTTGCTGATGTCAATGTTTGGGCAAACCTAATGTGATCATAAACACGACGTGTTGCATTCATTAATGAACTAAATCGTTTAACCAGTTACAGCCTCTGCACAATGTAATGTTAGTTGAATTTTTATCAGGTACTTGATATTTAAGAAGAATTAATGTTCCATAACTAATCAATATCAGATTAAATCGAATCGGGAGGAAAAATCGAAATTGAATCAAACTGAGCTCTTGTGAATCCAAATCGATTGAGGAATTAGAATCGATACTAGGGATGGAACGAAATCCAAACATCACGATATGATATTATCACGATATGAATGTCACGATACAATAATTATCACGATATTGTGGCGGGGTTGGCGATATTTAAAAAAAGGTCACAATATTGTAAAAAAAAAAAAAAAAGAGCTCATACCAAAAAAAAGTTGTGCTTTTGTACATAACAGCAATGCATGTAAACTACCTACAATCTCTAATAACAATATTGAGGCGCTTAACTTGTTAATGTAAGCACACATTGAGTACCTCCACATATTGACAAGCATATCACAAGCATATTACGTTCCCCTTCATCTGACAATTACCACAGATTTTAAAAATAGAAGGCCAAAACATCCCTAATGAAAATTAAATTGCACTAATAAATTATCCACCAGAGGGTGCTAGAACTGCACAAATGGAAATCAACCTGACTTTTTTTAACAGCTGTGTTCCATTTGAATATTGTGAACATGATGATGACGCTATTGTGACGTTTCTAATATCACACGATATCACGGTATTGCCCTTATCGTTACATCCCTAATCGATACTCAGACCTACAAGATGCAAAACTAGATCTATACAGGCCATTATGAAGGCATCTTTTATATGTAACTTGTATAACATGGCCATTATGAAGTCAACTTTGCGTAAAACGTATGTCTCCTGCGCAGGTTCTATGAGAGCCTGTACGACAACGCAGAATACCTCCGCGTGTCGTACCCGCAGAACTTGACCCAAGAGGAGCAGCTGCAATTTGTCACAGACACGGCCAAGGTCTGCCTCGGCGCCATCAAAAGGAGCTCCATTTGTCACCATGTGGTTTCGGTAAAGATTGTTGTGTGTATCTTTCAGGCTCTGGCCGAGGTGGCCACCATGGTCGCTCGAGCTTTGTACAAGCAGGCGGGAGGAGAGCAATCCCAGCTGAGCGGCATCAGCGCTGACGCCCAAATAGTAATTTAATTGCACTTTCTGTGGTGCGAATCAGTTGATGGGTTTGTAAGCTTTTCAGTTTTGCAACGTCCATGTTGGTTTTCTTTCCCGCAGGTGACTCGGATGCTTTACTCATTCCTGATCCAGTCAAATAACAGCTGGCTGCAGCAGATGGTTCCGGCCGACCTCGCAGGCCACCTGAGTGAGTTGCTGGAATTTCATGAAATATGCCCAACTTCTTTTCACGCGCATCGGGTCTTTGGTGACCTTTCCATACAAAGTGTCAAAATCTCTCCACTCAGTTTTATGTGGATTGGTGAAACTAGTGCTGGGGCAATTTTGCAAGGGAGGCGTTTCTCAAATACTGTAGATCCAACACGTAGCAAATAATTGGTTCACATCTTGCTGCATGAACTGCTGAAGCCTTCTCAGATGAGAGGTGAAACATCTTCGAAGACAAACACAGCAGTCCAGTTACAATCTGTTCTATGCCACAAGTATATCCACATGCATGTCCACTATGTAAGGAAAATTAATAATATTTTAGACTCTTAGAGTGAAGAAGGACTTGTGTCAATTAAGGCCTCTTCGCCAGTACAATACAATACCTTACTTTGACAAATAAAACACAATTTGCTGTCTGTAGTTGAGCAAATGAACAGATCCAGGCTTTATTTGAAGAATTGTGGTATCTACTTTCTACATTATATTAGAATACTGCTTATTGCCGAATATAGAGGAGAATTTTGCCGAATCACTCACCAAAAAGTAGGCATCCGCCAATGATGGGCTGACGTAACGAATGAAGTGCCCGCCTCTGCAGAATATTATAATGAAAATGCCAACTCTTCATTATTACAGTTCAATACATAATTTCCTCCTTGCGGTTGAGCAAATGAACACCTCTAGCCATTATGTGAATAAATAAAGTATCTATTTTAGAATATTGTCATAAATATTTGTTTATTCGAAGTAAGACCTCCTCGCTAATAAATGCCTTATCTTGTAATAAATAGGGGTGTGCCACAAAATCGATTTATAAAAGAATCAAGATTCTCATTTATTAATCGAATCGAATCGATATTAATATCCAAAAATCGATTTTATTTAAATTAGAAATGAAGAAGAAGGGGAAAAGGCACTTGTAGCCCACATGCTGTTTTTGTGGAAAAAGGTACTTACAATACAAAATTAATAAACGTTTCAACAAAAAACAAAAAAAAGACACTTTAATGTCTCTATTTGTCATTTTGTCTTGCAAAGCAGACTGGAGTAGATCATGACAATGTTGTGCATATCTGTAAATTGAAGCAGAAATCATTTGTCAAGCAAATTATTTTGAATCGAAAATCGTTTGAATCGAAAATCGATTCTGAATCGAATCGTAGACCCGGGCACACCCCGACTAAATATGTTTTATAATGTTATATAACTGAATTGTGCAAATAAAGGCATTTCTAATAAATGCTTAACCTTAAAAAAAAAAAAAACTTTTGTTGAGCATATCAACTCACTATTTGAGGAAATATCCTCATCTGTTTGAAAGTGCTATTTAAATAAAGATGACTTGACTAAACAATTGGAACATGTGTGATGAGATATTCATCGGCGGCTTATTTGGAACGTTGTTTGTTCTGTGCTCCAGAGGACACGGCCACAAACTTCTACGTGGGTGTGGCGCAGCAGCCGAGCGAGCCCACGCACCTGGTGCAGCACCTGCTGGCCAACCTGACCGGCAGCGTGGTCAACGTCACCCAGCAGGACTGCCAGAACCAGCGGATGCAAGAGAGCGATACCGAGAGCAAACACGTGAGTGGCTGTCATAGCGACGGGATGGTCGCTCCCATTAAAAAAAAAAAAAAAAAAATGTAATGATGGTTGCTCCTTTTATCAGATGTACACGTACACGTGGGTTCAAGGCCCGCTGCCGCCCAACGCCACCGAGAGGGCGGGCTACTGCGTCCGCTCCACGGTGCACCTCTCCAAGGCGTTGTCGCCCGCTTTTGACCCGCTGCGAGAGTTCACGTCCACGGACTACTCCACCTGGACGGAGTCCCGCTGGAAGACAATCAAGGGCCGTGTGTTCCTGGTGGCCAGTCATGAGTTGGAGGTAGGAATGTACTATACGGCGCCCATATTTACATCACATGTAATGCTCTCAAATAGGGCCCGCCCGATTAATCGGACACTGATTATAATCGGACGTCGATTATAATCGGCCGATTATTGGCCTGCAAACATTGGCCAATTGGCCCAAATAGACGATTATTTTCCCCTTAAAACTTTATCAAAGAAAAACGAAGTTTCCGACGCTGTGAAAGCACCCTGAATGCACCAGTTTGCTTGCGTAGCATTAGCAGCTAGCAAGCGTGTAGCGTATGTTATTCTGGTTATTCTGTTGTCCCTAAGCGTCCTTCAAGCTGTTTAATGACACCGCAGTTGAGTTAACTGTAAAATTAAATGCACAACGTAAAGAATTACATCTACTGTGTATTTAAAAACAAAACATGCTTTGTTTTTAAAACAACACTAGCCTAGCACTAACAGAAGTTAGCAAATGCTAACAGGAAGTTAGCATCGACTTCTGGACTGTTTTTCCTTCAAATAACGAATATCCACACACAAATCTCGTGGGAACACATACCCACAGATGAGATAACACTACGCAAAGGCACAAATTCTTCCCAATGTGTGGAACATGAGTTATTTTTATAGAATTCAATCGCATCTTTCGTCTGTACTCACTTTAAGTGTGCACGCCAGATGCACATGCACCACACTGCCCCCAAGAGGCCAAAATGCACAGGAACAGTCAGTATTTGTTCTTACTATTTTTTCCGTTGCTAATAATGTATTTATTCTCTTCTTATTTCACTTTCATGTTGTTTTTATTTTGTTTTGTTTTTTTCCATCATTTCAAATTATTATAAAGTTGATATTTCAAAGATTCAAAGACCTTGGTGAACAAGGAAGTGCAGCACTTTAGCGAGTCAACAAAAAGTGAGCACCACACTCAATATGGTCCAAAATGTCTATCAAACACAAACCGCGTCCGCACTAAAAGAAAGGGGGTGACGAACTGGGACGCGGTGAGCGTGCGTCAGCTTCTCGTGGCCGCCACCGTGGTGCTGTTCGACCGCGTGGTTTGGTTCGTCCGCCGAAAACGAGTTCGTCAGCAGAGACTATATGCTCGCGAATTTAATGTTCGTGAGGCGAAAAGTTCGTGAGCTTAAGCGTTCGTCACCGGAGGTTTTACTGTATTTAATGCTTTATACAAATCATGTATCTAATATTAAATGGTGTATATAGATTGAGCTATATTGTTTTTTCAACCTCAACTCTAATGCAGCATATTTAATGTTTTATACTGCCATATTTAACTCTTTGACGGCCAAAAACGTTTAGTAAAATCACGATTTATGCCGCCATAATTGACGTCAACAATTTTATTTTATTTATTTTTATTTTTTAATATATCAGTGGTCAGTGCAATGTCCAAGTGCAGTGCAGCCGGGTCAATGAGTTGTGAAATCAAAAAAACACCCACTAACTATGGCCAGCAGATGGCAGCGGTAGCTGCTCGGGCCCTAACTAGAGCTGCGAATTACAATGAAACATGACGCAATCTGATGAAATAGAACGTTTTCAAGGCTGACGTGAATGATCAAAGCCTTTGTAACATTAAACCTAATTTGACGGAGAGTCACCAAACAAAAAATATTAGTATCAAAGTCACTGTTGTGGAGAAAATGTATCTTTTCTTTTCAATTTTCGCTCAATGTCACTCAAATGACCCATTTTCAAATGGTGATTACTAAAGAACAGAATAAGGTAGAAACTGTTTTTTATAATGAAAGAATAGAATGTGATATTTCATGTGGTACCCATGTTGTTTATGTAGCAAAAGAACACAATATTCTGTTTGCTTCGAAAAATGAGTTAAAATACTCGAAATCCGCTGGCATTTGGGGGGTTGTTTTTTAATAACGTGTGGCAGTAAAAGAGTTCATGGTTGATAGTCATTTGTCATCAAAATTTTGTGTTATACTGTATTGTAAGGTAACTTTTTAATGTTTTTTAATTTTTTATTTTTAATTTTTAAATACTAATGGGGAGTGAAATGCTTACTTCCTGTTTGCGCTGACTAGATGGTGACTCTGGGCGTGGGCGTGGGCATTCTGCTCACCTCCCTGCTGCTCACCTACGTGCTCAGCTCCAAGGCCGACATCCTGTTCAGCTCGCAGAGGGAGCCCACCAACGCCACCTACTGACCACAAAGTACCACAATTGCAACTAGGACTACTACTACTACTACATTGACCTGCCGGCAGACCCGCACCATGTTGCTTCAGTCCAAAACACACAAAGCAGGTAAACGCCCCCTCTTGAAGGTTGTTTTAGACCTCAAAATGGCGGCAAGTGAGGGTCCTAAAAACGTCTGGTCAGGTACCAGCAGCAGGCCTTGGAAATGATGTTCATATTTCTTTTAAATTAACGTTCTTGCTTTTTATTTTGGTTTGTACGAACGATTACAAGTATGTGTTCTGTAGTTGATTGTGTTATACATACGTGAGCAATGATAAATGAATGTGTGTGCGTGAAAGCCATTGTCGTGTGCAATACTGTACGGTAATCTTTGTTGTAAATAACTGTAATTATCATCAATGTTAAGAAACCACTTCTCTCTGGAGTCACGTTGAACAAAAAAAAAAGTGGCATTGTAGATGTTAAGTCCACACAAACGTGTTCTAGAACGACGATGTGTTTTGCACTGCTTACTTCCATTTGGGATGGACTTCTTCTTTGGTTCTAGATTCATAATTTGACAATTGTTGACATCAGCAGCGGGATTATTTGACCTGCTGTGATACGTTGATGAGAAAATAAATACTGCTTTTACACTTTGTGCTTTCTTCAATGCATCAAGTACACAAACTAACAAAAAGTACTAAACTATTTACTAATGGAGCTTTTCAATGTTCTCCACGCCCTACTTACCGTATTTAATGTTCTATACACATCCAATAGAGCATACATAATGTTCTATACTGTACATCTAATGTACCATATTTATTGTTCTATATAGCTAATGGACCATGATGTATGCAACTGTAATAGAGCATATTATTTAATGTTCTACACAGCTCTTAAGGTCTGGCAACTTGGAAAGCTATAGGTAATAGTAAAAATAGTTTGTTGTAAAAAAAAAAAAAAATTCAGTTAAAAGTTTTTTTTTAATTAAACTAATCTTTTCAAATCAAATATTTTCAAAAAAAATATTTTTGAAATGATTGATCAGTTTTTAATGTGTATGAGTTTGTAATTTGAAATACTTGTAAATAGATTTACGATATATATTTTACTGTTATTTTATTTGTTTACTTTTAATTTGCATTATTATAATGAGCAAAAAAAAAAAACCTTTGACATTTAATTCTACTTTTTATGGTAAATGTAAGTTGAAGAAATGTTTTGGGTTGATTCCTATTTTAAAAAAAACAATGTTTATGAATTTATAATCAAACATGATACTGGTAATTGTAAATTATTTTCTTGTCTATTATACTGCCTTACACTTAATGTCGTTTTTTGTCAACAATCGCAAGTTTAATTTCATTTCTAATTCTACATTTTGTGGTAAATTTAATGTTTTGAATTTTTTTTTTATGCGTGTATAAATTTGTATTTTTTAAAGCACACATTTTAAAAAGTTTTCAGCAAATATTTTTGTGTTCATTTTTCTATATATAAATAGATTTTATTATTTTTAAGTACTTTGTTGAATCTAAAAGATAATTTGAGAAGATAAATATTTTTACTGCATATAAACGTGTTCTAACTTAATAAAATGCACTGGGATGGTAGCATAGTTTGGGCAATATTCACATTAATATTACGTAGCAAAAATATATTTAAAGCGCAACTTTACAAATAAGGATTAGCCTATGGGTAAACTGGCGCCTGGACTTCTTGCCAGCCAATTGCGGTGCACATACAACCATTAAAACGCTAACGTTCCTGCATGATATTGGAAAAAACGACAGTGGGGATTTCCGTGCTGTTAAGCACCGCCACCTAGCGGTCGGGAGAGACGAAATAAAACCTGCGATATTATTTTGAATTTGCGATACAAGAACCACTTATTCAATGTCTATGTTTGTCTTTTAAATAATTTTTTAGGTTAAAAACCAAAAAAACACACACATAATGGGCATCAAATTTACGCTACGTTTTATGTTTTTCGAATGCCAAAAAAACACCGTAAAACAGCTTCAGTGTAAATTTTTGTATATTTTATGGTAATTCTGTTTAAACAAAAATGATTAGTAATTGTACAAATTGATATGAAGTTTTTTGGGGGGAGTTTTTCAACATTCAAATGGGTTGTTTTTGTAACCTTTTTATCTGTTCATTTGCTGCAAGACACATCAACATTTATTTTTATTTTTTGTTATTATAATTATTATTTTTTTTTAATTTAAGACACATCAACATTCAAATGTTTTAAAACACGGAGGTAAGCCCCGCCTCTTCCGCCTAACCTCCCAGTGGGTGAGCAGGGGTGGGCGGGGCAAGGGGAGTAGGGGGAGGCTTCCACGGCCGAACGGAAAGAAAGTGGAAAGTGAGACAAATAGCTGCATGGACACTCTGCCATAAAGTAAGTACCCCGTTTTACACTTCCAATGTCTTAAGTGCGAGTGGCAGGGTCGCGCGAGCGTTCCATGAGCGACGGTGTTGTGGAGTTGATGGAAAAGCTTTTATGAGAGGAGAGAAGGAGAAAGAGGGGCCAGGTTAGCTTCGTCGTGGATGGGCTCAACAAACAATGGTGGGGAGGACGCGATGGTCGCCTCCTTTCTTTTTTTTTTTTTTTTTTCTTCTCACTTGTTCAAACCTCAGCCAAGCAAGATTAGGAGGCTGCTTGTTGTCCTCTCCCGCGCAGGGCCACGTACGCTTCCACTTTTTAGCCGGGAATGAATTCGGGGGGCGGTGAAGTCAAAATTGGGCCGACGCCGGAGGACCGTTTGACCGTGGAAGTCATTCATTTAGCGGGGAGGAGAGCAAACATTTCGGGGTGTGCGGCCCGTTGTCCTATCACTACAAAAGACATATACTACTTTATTTTTATTTTTTTGTTTTTTTTACCCCTTTATCTTCACGGTATCTTCATGGAAAAAAATCCTGTTGGGGAGAGAAAAAAAAAAGTCGAATTCAAATTTTGGTCGAACAACTGTAAAGCGCCTCCAGTAGTAGAGCACCAAAATTTGTGCTTACTATATTGCATATTTATGACTTTCACCGCGCTTTAAAGAGTGTTTGAATTACGTTTTCATGCAAGAAAGACCCCCAAGTGAGAATATATTTCAATTTCGCAGTGCAACTCGCCATCGAGCGTTATTTTGCCGTGAATCGCGCGAGAGTTACAGGTACAAAATCTGCGCCGGTGAATGTGTACTAGCTCGTGGCATACTGTAGAGGGCTCATCTAGTGAAGACTGGTACACACATAAGGAGTTTTCAAGTCATAAAAGATCCTACACACAATGATAAAAAATAATAATAAGCTGGTATTAAACATTTTTGGTCGAATTGTGTGTGGTGTGTTCAGATAATCTCAACACAGCTCTTCACATATGATTCATTCTATTCTACCACCGGTCAAGAATCCAGTCCTCAGAGGGGAAAGCTCTCCCGTGATCACACGTAATCTCGCGTACACGAATTGCCGAATGCTTCCGAAAAAGACTGGAGACGTTCATACAAAAAACGCATCAGGTGTGACCTCCCGAAAACTGCTGGGATAGTCTCCAGCATTCCCGCTGTAACAATCGGCAGTGTGGCACCGCACCACAAGGTGGCGTTTTTCTTTTCTTTGTGTGTTAGTAGTTTTCCTTTTGCCTTTTTGGTGATGAATGTTTGTTTTTGTATTGCCCGGATTTCCCTGAACTAGTTTTTTGTAATGCGCGGTGTCGTCGAGCCCGCTCTTTTTTTTTGTTTTGCTGTCCCGCTGCGCCGTCCATGGCAAAATCAGCCTCCACGCATTACACCGCGATCCAGAAAAATGGATGGATGAACATCACTTTGTCAGTTAGAGAACTTCTTTGATTTGGTACATTCCGTTCATGTCAGTCTGTGGAGTCGTCTCGTTCAGGAGACCTCAGCTTTCCCCACACACATTAAGGTTTTTCGTCGTAAATATTGAACACTACCAATATGTAAGATTGTCGGTCCCGACTGGTTTTTGAACCTATTATCAGGACAAATCCACCCAACGCAGCTCACACGTAAAGATGATCTTGTAAGACACAAGATTGTCAGGTATTTGACGTCCTTGGTCAGGAAGTTGAAAAATCGTGACTTTGTGTGTCCTTAAGTCCTGCACCACGGTTTCAAATACCGCTGTGTGCCTTTACATATCTTTTTTTTTTTTCTTTTCTCCCCTTTAACTAAGCTTACAATTTCTTGCAGCCAGTTGGAGTTTTAAACTATCCCTTTTTGTTTCAACTATTAATTGAAGAATTGAACAGCTTGTTTTGCCCGCGTGAATCATGAAAGAATCATATTTGCCACATTTGACTGTTAATTGAGTTGATTTGGATTCGTTGATGAATTTTCCACATTTAAAGCTACTGAACGCAGATAATTCAATTTTGAATTGCTACCGCCACCTGTTGATGAACAATGAAACTGTACACACCTTCTTTTTTTTTAATCACTTACACACACACAAGCTTACATCACGTAAGCAACTGTACACCCTTCTTCACAGAGACAATGCGTACATGACGTCACATCCGCAGACAGAGGGTGGGAAATTTGAACCTGAATCAAGTGTGAAAACTATTGGCCAGAGACTTGCAGGAGTACCCATTGTGAACAGCTAAGGTGTTACTCTACTAATTAGAAGATGTTTCAGTCATAAATGGTAAAATAAAAAGTCTATTGTAAAGATATTTTTGGCCAAATTGTTACAGAGAGCAGCTTTAAAGTCAAGTCATCTTTATTTATATAGTGCTTTCAAAAAGCTTAGCTGTCACAAAGCGCTTTATAGAAACACGACAAAACAAACATAACATAAAACATTTACAGCAATACAGAGGTAACAGATGCAATTGCTTCATTTCAAAATATGCAAAATGTGTCCTAATAGTGTTTATGTCAGGCCAAGAATATATCACTCCGGCAATTGGCCAATCAGAGCCGTTCACAGCAAAATAACGCCGCCAGCAGGGGAGGTGCCGGTCACTGAAGGAAAAAAAAAAAGCCTTGAATTTTTAATGTATTATTTTGAACTGTACATTTGTCCTTAAATGTTTTCAAAAAAAAAATGTCTGATTTTGAAAGAAAAAAAAGGTTTCTCATTTTACTTACTGAATTAGATTTAGATTAGATTTTTTACGTTTTTTTTTTTAAATAGTTTTTAAAACATTTGTAACATATTTTACATTTTTGCCTGGTGAATTATTTTTTTTAACTTCATATCTTAAACTGTAACCATTTGTTTTCTCAGTATTTCATGTTTTTGTGCATTTTTTTAAGTTTAACACTTTTAATGTGGTAGTCTATTTATTTATTTTTAAACAGTTTTTAGAACTTTGTTTATTTTTACCTAGATTGGACCCATTTTTACCACTATAAAAGTTGAGGTACTTCATGTTTTTTTTGTTTTTGTTTTTTTTTTAACTGCCACCAAAAAAAATTGTTATCCTTGGGTGATGTTTCAAAAGCAGGCAGTTGCACACAAGCAAACAAAGCCATGCCAATGAAAGCTTCCTGGATAGAGGTAATAAAACTGGAGCGGTATGCAAGCTTGTGTATTGTTGATATTTACAGTGTCTTTTATTTGAGCAGCAGCAATTGTTACTGAGGGTTAAATTGGTCAAATGTAAGAATGTCTTATTTGGCCTCATAGAAACAGGCTCACTTTTTAAACATACCTATTTTTTTATAATCATGTTTTGATTATGGTGGGGAAAAGCAAGCTATTGAATCCATTTTAGCATTCAATGTATTTCAGATTTAGTCACATTGACAAAGATCTCGTCCATCCTAGAATCAAAATGGTGCCTGGCATCTTTTTTTTTTGGGAAGGACAAAGCTGCAAGTTGCATGCGTAGCTAATAAACAAATAAGATTACAGCATTCTTTGTCTGTCTGTGGGAAACTTCAACTGTGAGGAAAGCAAATAATTGTCTCAGTCTCTGACTGTTATGAACTCCCCTTTCCATGCCACTGTCACGTTAAACAGAATGTCAGAACTTGAAGCTAGCTTTTGGTTAAACTTAAATTCTTCATGATTGATTATCCAAATATAATACACATTCAGCATGACATGAATGGAGTGACTTGATAAGACCTCGCAGAGGCGTACCTAACGAAGTACAAGCGCACACCTGCTCTAGTTTGCTAGCCTTGTGTGTGGGAGGGGCTAACGATAGCAGTTGTTTCTTGGTTTAATGATGTCGTGGTAGGAAACCATGGGAGGTGGTGGTCTTCTACTGTCTGTCTGTCTGTCTGTCTGTGTGTGTGGGGGGGGGGGGGGTACTCAAGCACATGTGTCTTTGCGCGTGCTCACATATTTACACAGTTGGTTCAGTAGGCCTTAAATGGCCGCTGGATGGAGCTGGGCGGTGGTGTCGCAGACTCGCAGTGCCTTCCTTGCCTTTGGGGCAGCTGCCATGTCGAAATGTTTGATTCCTCCACGGATGTTCCTTGAGACCAGGGACGAAGTCCTAATTGCCACAATTAGCATTCCATTCTAGAGTGGCGAAGAGAAGCTTCAGTAAGTCTCACCAACAATTTTCTGTTTTTTTTTTTTTTTCTTGGTGATTTAGCGAATTATGTAAAAAATAATTGTCGCTGCTACTTGTCCGATTTCTAGATTTCGCTGCATGGTAAAAAAAATATAAAAAAATAAAAAAAGTGGCAGAATCCGGCAATTTTGAGTGTTGACACGGGGAGAGCGTTAAATTTATTTTAGGAATTATTAAGTACGAACTATTAAAACTATTACTTAATGGCATATGTTTTATTAATGCATCTTTTTAAATTTAACATTGCAAAAAATATTTTATACTTGTATTTTTATTTATTTTTTTAAGGTTAAAAAAAACAGTACACAAAAAATCAGCATGGATATTTACATTTAAAAGTTAAAAAACCTTAACATTTATAAAATTAAGAAAATGATGGGGGGGGTTTTTTTAGAATGCAAAGTGCACTAAATCTGTTTTTGATGTGCATGCCTTGTGGTATTTGTATTTTTTATTTTTATTTTTTTCACAATAAACTCTTAAAATGGAAGAACGACTCAGCGTTCTTGTAAAGTACATATGCCTTGCAGTCCATTCATTATCTTACAGTAAACAGTGCGGTTGTGTTGATAAATTACCTTAAGAGCTTTTTTTTTTTTTTTTTTTTTTTGTGTGTGTGTAATGTCTGCCTCAGAAAGTACTTTTATGGGCTCCACTGTTACGTCCTTTGTAATAATTCATACAGTACATTATCAGCGGCTTGTCGGGAGACTCTCGGGGGCGGTTTTGGCGGTGTGGTAGAGTTTCATTGTCCTGAGTGTGTGTTTATGACTCGTTTGCCCCAGAACATTTAGCTTGAAAATAAACGTTCATTGAAGACTATTTGATGCGCTTCCACGGATGGGAAGATGATTGCTTCCCAAGTAGGACGTGGGGATGAATAGGCAACCTGATCCGCGCCACTACTGGACCACACCTGTTTGGATCAAATGTTCGGCCACGTTCTCACTGACAGTCTTGCACAATGGTGTCATAATAGTACGTTTGCACCATTGTTTTAGCGGTCTAAAATGTGCTCACATTTGTCTTGAATGACACAAGTATAGTGGTAGGATTAACATTAAAGATGGACCGAGTGGTCAAGGCGGCTGATAACCGATATTTGGAGCTGATATTAATTTTCAGTAAAGGGTGGGGGGGGGGGGGGTATTCTAGCTATCTTGTAATGTATCAATTATTGTTATTATTGGATCTTCAAAGACGCCGTCTGGTAGCTGCCAAAATGTTTTGTTTATATCAGAGTAATGATGTCAGTCAGGCTCTTCTGTCATAGCCAAGTATGCTAAAAGAGGCTAGAAATGTTCCGTTAGTTGCTGTCCTCTTTTCATGTTTCCACTTTAGTGTAACCGCTCGGGCCTCCTCTCATATGCTGGCCACATGCGTCTCATTATGTGGCGTAATGGCGGCGTGACGTCATGATTGCAAGAGTATGTGAACGGTTTGAAAGGTCAATGCCGAAATGCTAAACGTGAGACGTTTGGATTTAAAACGGGAAAGGCCACTTCAGCGGTCATGTGGAAATTCATCCTAAATTGGATGACTGCTTGAGTCGAGGATGAGGGAGCTTTTTTGTGTCGAAAATGTTCCATTGTCCAAAAGCGCAAACATCACCTGATGCGCTACAAATTGAATTGAACTGTCAAACTCTCAAAAGTGCGCTCACATTAGACATTTGCCATGTAAACAAAACACACCATCTGATCTGAGTCTGCAAATTATTATTTAATATTTTTGAGAAGCCATGAGGTTTTGCTTACCACCGAGTCACGTGACTGAATCATGTCCACTGATTGGGCGAATGAGGACTGAGAATGCGATATTGATGACATTCGTTAGTGTGTCTGTGGTGTTTTGCGTTGTTTGTTAGCATTAAGCTAGCAGACATTAATTATATGGCCTCTCTATATTTGATTTTGAGCAGCATGTGGATCTGGCAAAAAATGTGGTATTGCTAACATGCTAATCTTGGACATCAACAAGGAGTGATTGTGTGTCAGTAGTTGGCTGGACCGGAAGTGAATTTTAATAGGCTAATGTAAGATTGGAGTGTTATGGCAGCGCTTCATTCCTCCCAGAAGGCCAATGGACAGCGCCCCCTGAGCCACGCCCACCTTTTATCCACTAACCAGCGTATGACAGCCTGGCATCCATCATGGCCGCCCTTCTATTTTGGTCTATTTTGTGTGTGTGGTTGGGGTGGGGGGGGCGTAGCAGAGGGCGGCTTGAGGTCATGTCACCTCGGCAACTGTCAACCTCCCCCCCCACACACACCCCTCCTCCTTTCATCACCATGGCAGCGGCGAGGCCAGGTTTCCACGGGGACGGCCGACGCCGCGAAGGGAATGCGAGACGGCGTGCGGGGAGGAAGGAGCAGAGGCCGAACAAGTTTTTTTGTGAAAACAGTGTAATCCAATATGGCTACCTTTGTGCCGGCGCTAGTGCCGGCGTCACGAGATGACTAACGGCCGCCAGGAGCGCTCTGGCAAGTGCATGTTGCCAAAAAAGAAGATTTTAGTGGGTTAATGTGCCACAACGCTCACTTTGATTCCCACGCAGGGGGTGATGAGAGAGACAGGCACCGCTTTACTTCAACCGCTCGACCTGGCAGCCATTTTACACTTCTTAGGCTGTGTAAGACCCATCTGCGTCATCTTGAAACATTTGGCAGGCGGCCCGTTTACCTGTGTTATCAGTCACTACGTTATACTTTCCTGTCTTTCTTATCATTTCTATTGTGCAGTGTGGTGGCTTTCATAACGGGTGACATTAGCTACCACATTATGATTTACATTGGAGCATACAGTACATGTGACCAAGCACATTGTGTGCCATGTTTTTGAGTTTATTTTTTTTCTTGTTGGTCATTTCCATTGGTCAAAGGTGGCGGTTACGGTATCGTTAACTGCCGACAGCAGACGTCAGATCATGAGATGTACGTTGTGCCCTTGTACTGCTCCTCTGTGATAGTCTGCAATTGCAATTTTTTTTTTTTTTTTTTTTTTTTTTTTTTTTTTTTTTGCTTCATACTGTATTTTTTGGGGGGGTCAAGGTCAAATGAATTTGGGTCACAAATGGAACAGTCCACTACTTGAGTCATTTTTTTTGTTTTGTTTTTTTAAGTTTTTTATTTTATTTTTATTTTATTTATTTATTTTTTTTACAAAATTTCCCTTTTTTGTTGTTTTGTGCAAAAGAACCAAGAAACTTTGATCAAATTGACCACAGCAGTTGATTGGTCAATTTTTAACCAAGTTGGGATTTTTTGGGCACAAATGCTACTTTTTTTTCATCTGTGCATGGTTTCTCATTTTGTGAGTAATTTCGACTGCGCAAGGTAGGGCTGTGCAATTAATCGAAAATCAATTACAATTTCAAATACAGTATTACACGCCACAATTACAAAATTAGCATAACCGTAAACAACAATCAATGATTATTAAAACTAATTTTGAGTTGTTTAAATGTATATATTTGCACTTTTTTTAAATTATTTTAAAATAACTAATTTAATAAACCTTGTTAGGTTGAAAAGAAACTTGTTTAATTATAGTGTTTCAAAGAAATGTGTCTCATTTTTTTATTTTTTTTATTTTTTTTACAAATTATCGTCCTAATCGTGATTTCAATTATTACCAAATTACTTCTACTTACCTCATCAAGCAGCCCCATTGCAATGTAGTGGTTGATATGATGCCTATAAAGTGGACACGTGACGAGCATTCTTTCGATTATTTATTTTGAATCGCTGGATTATTGAAATTTAGACTGCGTATGTGACCTAATCTGCCATGAAGTTTTTGTTTTGTTTTTTTAACTCCCATGGATTATTTCTTGTCATTCTCCTTATATTTCTTGGCCAAAATGCAGGTTCTCATCTAGTAGTTTGATAGTTATTGGTTTGTCTTTCAGATCACGGCCGCCTCTGCTCTCCCTGCCTCGACTCTCCTACCCGCCATCCTCTCCCGCCCCTCTCCTCCTCTTCCTCTCCCCCCCGCTCCCCTCGCCCTCCGCCTTCTCCCACGGCCCCCTCCTCGGCCTCCAAGATAGATTCCCTCAGGAGCAAGGTTGACCTGCTCAAGCTGCCGCTGGCCCTCTCCACCAAGTCCATCTCCGAGCGCAAGAGCCAGCTGGGCGGCGTCGGCAAGCCGTGCGGCACGGGCGGAGGAGGAGGAGGAAGCGGGGCTCGCAAAGCCCGCTCGCCGCCCGCCCGAGACATGGACAACGAATCGCAGTACTCGGGGTACTCGTACAAGTCGTCCCACTCCCGGAGCTCCCGCAAGCATAGGTAGGGGTCACGCTGCGCCCACATTTTTTGCCTTTCAAATAAATGATTTTATAGATGTGTTCAGATGCAGTTCCGTGATAAATGTGGAACACTGTATTTTGCAAAATTAATATTAATGTATGCCCATCCGTGTTGTGATGTTGCTTTTCTTGTATTGGTGCAATGCATCATGGGATGATCTGCCATCGGTTGATCACTATTTTTCAAGATGCATTGTGGGATACACAGCACGACAAAATTGCAAACTCGCACACAGTGGATAGCGAGTGATTTCCAACATAGCTTTCCTGTGTTGTTCCCCACGATGTCAACAAGTGTCCCGCTTCGTATCATATCTGGTAGGGATCGGAGGGATCGACATCGCTCCAAAAGCAGAGATGGCAGCAGCCGCGGAGACAAGTCGGTGACCATTCAGACACCCGGAGAGCCACTGCTGGACGCAGAGTCCACTCGCGGAGATGACCGGGTCAGTGACAACAACAGCTCCTCCTCTCTGGTTTTTATTTTGGCTACACATATAACAGTAAGTTTTGCCTGCACAGGCAAGATCCAAAACAAAGTGAAATTTTTCATCTTTGAAAGGGATCCAAAGTGCCAGCCTGATGACCAAACCTTGCTTGTTGTTTACACATCCACCCCACTGTAAATGTTGTCTATACAGGCAAGATTCAAATTTGCTTGGAATTTTGTTTTTAGGTTTCTAAGGTTTATTAAACAGTGTCTGAAATGTGCCTCCTTCACGGCCCAAAAACATATTTTGCATCCACACATTTTTCATGTTTCTTACACTTCTAACCATATTTATTTTACTCTGTACCAGAGAAAAAAAATCTAATCAGATTTTTCTTTTTTTTTTCTTAATTTTTCTTTTTTTTTTTGGCTCATCTGGAAAACATCTCTCTGGTATTCATGTTGGTTACACCTTCAACTGTATTTTTATTTTTGGTTTATTTAAAGGGGACGTCATCGTTAAACATTTCTTGACAATAATATGTTACGTGACCTCACTAGTGGAAACATGACATTCTGATATTACATTTGTGGAATATGAGTTATGCAGCAAAATGCAGCCATTTTTAACTATCTCAGGGGGCGGCCATTTTGCCACTTGCTGTTGATGTCATCACAAAGCAGGCTCTGTCTTCTACCAAATAAAATTTCAACCCAGATTAGCAGCTCTCTGACATTCATATTGGATACAGCTTTAACTGTAAATGCAGTTTGTACAGACAAAGTCCAAATGTGAAATGCGTTTTAAATGACAAAATGTGAAAAGCGGCTCCTTGTTCTCCAATGCAAACTCCCAACCCTAGACAAGCATATCTCTGGTTTTCATGTTGGTTACACCTTCCAAAGGTGGAGTCCAGGTCCATTAAGTAAAAACCCTGCCACAGCTTTAGCCTGATGCTAACTCGGTAGCTAGCTCCCAAGCAGGTAAACGAGCACCATGGCCACTAGCTAGGAAGCTAGCTAGTACCTGAAAGTAAAAACCCTGCCACAATTTGGCTTTAGCCCCTGATGGGAGCTAGCTAGCTGGCACATGAAAGTAAAAATCCTGCCACAATTTGGCTTTAGCCCCTGATGCTAGCTAGCTTGCTAGCTAGCTTTCTAGCAGGTAAACGAGCACCATGGGAGCTATCAAGGGAGCTAGCTAGCTGGCACATGAAAGTGAAGACCCTGCCACAATTTGGCTTTAGTCCCTGATGCTAAACGAGGTAAACGAGCACCATGGGAGCTAGGTAGGGAGCTAGCTAGCTAGCACCTGAGCTAAAGCCAAACTGTGCCAGGATTTTTACTTTCTGGATCTGAATTTGCCACCTCTGATGTCACCTCCAGCATGGCCAAAGTTCAGTTCATTATTTGGCCTTGTTGTGGATGTTAGGATGACAACTGGGGCGAGACCACCACCGTTGTGACGGGGACGTCGGAGCACAGCGTCTCCAACGAGGACCTGACCCGCGTCACCAAGGACCTGGAGGAGTCGACGCCTCTGGAGTGCAAGCGCTTCCTGGGTCCGGCGCTAGGCGGCTGCCTGAGCTTCTTCGCGCTGGTGACGCCGCTGGCCTTCCTGGTACTGCCGCAGGCGCTGTGGCGCGACGCCCTGGAGCCTTGCGGCACGCCCTGCGAGGGCCTCTACGTCTCGCTGGCGTTCAAGCTGCTGGTGCTGCTCATCTCCTCGTGGGCGCTGTTCCTGAGGCCGCCGCGCGCGACCCTGCCGCGCTTCTTTGTCTTCCGCTGCCTGCTCATGGTGCTGGTCTTCCTC